>NC_141345.1:17307500-17392500 GCF_057382095.1 Aulonocara sp. 'chitande type north' Nkhata Bay
AGATAACAGTAGGGCTGAACGATTATGGAAAATAATCTAATTGCGATTTTTTGCCCCAATATTGCGATTGCGATGCGATTATTTTTTAAGGTCTTTGTCTTCTGTATCATTAAACAAAGACAAGCAATACATCATATAGTATGGCCAATACTATATTACATTAATTTTAAACTGTTCTTTCCTGGAAGACAGACCTCTGTTATGATGACATGAGGTGATGCATGAATTGATGACTGACATTTTTATTTAACTTCTTCAATCACAACAGTATATTTGAACATACACAATAGTTTATTTTTAGCTTACAAACATCTGAGCATAAAGTGCTGACAAGGAACCCTGGTGTAAACATTAAAATGAAAGTCAGTACAATGTGCAGATTGCAGAAATATACATAAAAAAAAATCAGTGGCTTTACCACACTCAGTTTTTCGACATCTGTGAACTACTAGACAGTCATTCAATTAAAAAATAATATTAAATAAATAAAACTAATAAATAAAAAATACACACATCTTACTGATCTCTGCAGTCAGTAACATTACACATAAAGTGCAAACATAATAGCAATTGTATAAACACACACACAAACACGCCTTTAAAGTTTAAAGGCGTGAAATTGGACGGTCAATCAGAAGGCTAGTTCTGATTAGCGTCACCGCTGTCTCGGTGGAGTTTAATAAACTCGGCCGTCTGCTTCTTGCTATCTAAAATATAACCAGACACTGGTGTAAATTCTCGACTGTCTCATACTTCTGTTTAATAAGTTTTCTGTTTGACGTTTAGTCAGCTGTGTGAAAACCAAGGAGGAACCCACCCAGGGGATTAATAAAGTTTTATTTTATCTAATCTAATAACTTTAATCTCAGCCAAACCGATTTACTCACGAACAAACAAAACACTGAAAAAAGCCCAACAATAACATTTTTAGGTTGTCTAAGTGACTTATATATTACGTTTAACCCGAGCAGCGAAACTCCGCGGTGATCTGAAAATGATGTGCCGGGAGTTGTGCCGTTCTCGGCCGCATCAGTAATCCTCGAGCTCCCGGCTAGCTGTCGAGCTGGTGGGTAGCAGACGCCTCTGAAAACGTCGAAGCACTTTTGCAAATATGGGATATCTTGATAAACCGAGCAGATATTTGATGTTTACACAACTACTTTCTCGCCTGAAAATATGTTAAAAGTTTATTTTGTGACCCAGAAAGATTAGTATGAGTAATTTTAAAACTTAGTAGCGGCCGCCATTGCTGGAAACTGGAGTTTGGCTGGGCCGCGCTATGAATTCTGGGATATGGTAGTAATTTGGACAGCCTTATAATCGCAGTATAATCGCAGCCTTTGCGGTTAGAAAATTGCACTTGATCATGTCGCGATATTATCGCAAATGCGATATATCGTTCAGCCCTAGATAACAGTGGTCATATTTACCTTGTAAGCCTCAGTCTTAGCAAGTTTACAGTCAGGCTCTATGGACAGACACACTAGGTACTCTCTTAGAGCCTCCTCACTCCTGCCCAATGACACCAGGGCCTGGCCCTTGCGAACGTGACCCTGTACACAAAAGAAACATGCAGCATGTTGCAGCTTATTCACTTTGCTACTACACTAGGGCAAGTGTTTAATATAATGAACTAAAAGCTACAGTTTCTCTGCTGTACCTTGGACCAGTGAGGCATCAGTCTACAGGCCATCTCAGCGTCCATCAGAGCCTTTTCGTGTCGTTTCAGGCTCGAGTGGATCTGGGAGCGGTTACTAAACAGTATGTGGTCTGTTGGTGCTGGAGAGAAGAACCCAAGCAACCGTTAGTTGTAAAATTTTAGGAATGGCGCTACGTGTTTTCCACTTATTTTTTCCCTTCTTCTAATAAAATATTTTTTTAAACTATAAAAGAAAAGGAAACGTTTCCAGAGCCCAGAGTTATGAATTTAAATGGCCTTTCTGTTCAACCAGCAATTAAAAACAGTAATGATTATTTGACAGTTATATGGAGGAGCAATCATTTAAGGAACAGACTACTGACCAGTTATACAATAATTTAAATAATTCTTCTGACAAGAACTCTATATATTCTAGTTTTAGCTTCTAAAATAATAAAATTAATTCTTTTAATCTCTTCTTTTAAAACCAACAGCCCGACCGATAGATTATTCTTAATACCCATATCTATATTTGGCAGTTTAAAAATCAGATATTCCGATACATCAGCCGATATTTTTTCATTCAGACACACAAAACATAAACAAAAACATGTTAACATGACAACATAACACACACAAACATCTTCAGACTGCTTGTTGACTGATATCAATTTACACTGAGGTGACATATACCGCATATATGAGCAGCCAGCATGCTTAATAAATAATAATAATAAATAATTAACTGTTTATTAATATACCCTTGTTCCCTGTAAGATCTGAGCCTAGTATAGAATACAAATAAATAACGACCACTATATTTTCCCTTTTCAAATGTCTTAAACAGTATCCGCTGGCATGTTATAACGCTGAGTGAATGTTTAAAATGGGTTCGTTTCGACATTACAAAACGTGTTAAGAAAAAAAAAAAATGACTGCCTTATAAAACCATGCAGTACTATCAAGGTCACCCACATTGTAGGTTTCATAACGTGAAAAACTTATGCAAATACCACTGATAGCCTTATGGGAACCGGAAGAAGATATTTCCCCAGCTTCGCTACGGGCACAGGCAGCAAATCACTCAAAGAAACCAACACAGGAGCCCCAAACATGACAGAACAAGCCAAAGTAGGGCCTGTAACTGCACAGGCGTCAGGCACAACACAAGCATCACAGAAGGAAGATTGATTAGCACTGTGGTTAACTGCAGGCAGCCTTGCTGAACATAGATGCATACACACAAAGATACATATCACACAGACCTGCTCTAATTATAACTCTTTAGACTGGCATTCACTCTTTGGAGACCATCTCCAGGCTTAACTGCAGCATGCCTAAATGCAACTTTGGGCCTGATCTTCACCTCGAGCCAACATTACTCTGAAAGCATAACCCTTAAAAAAAAAAAAAAAAAAAAAAGGTCAGTCCTTTGGGAATGGACTCCTTTTTTAAAAAAAAAACAAAAACAAAAAAACCAGTGCTTGAAAACTTTGACCCCCACCACGGAGGATTTTGGCCTTCCACCCAAAAGGAATATTCTTCTATTTTTTTTAAGAGGTGGGGTTTAATTTTGACAGAAAGCCAAAAATAACAACAGGAAAATGCACAGAAGTCATCCAGGATCCAGGAAAACCCAGCATACATCCATCTGTCTATGAATAAGGTGATGTGGAACTCAGTTTCTGCAACTGTGAAAACCTTTGTTAATTGTGATCTGTCAGAACACCTTGAGGAAAACATGTTAGAACCACGTTGAATCATCAAAAAGCCCAGTTGACAACTGTGGGTGCTCTCCAGCTAAACTCCTGCTTTGAGATAAATGTGGGAACCCAGTAGTCAGAAATGTTCGGTCCTTATGCAACGTAAAAATACTCTGCCTGTCAGCTGTCAGATAGTCAGCAATGGAAAATATGGCACACTTTTTAAAGGAGAAACACTAGCTCCAAACTTACACAACTAGCCTATTAAGTGACTGAGCTACAGCTGCACACTGCTGTAAAGTCTAATGAGGACAGGCTAAGGATCCAAGACGCAGAGGGCTGTAGTTTGATCTCTGTGTTAATCACTACATTTAACTGATGAAATAGGAAAACAACGAAGGGGCATATGGCTCTTTAAATGCTACTTAAATTAATGCATGTCAGCAAAATGTTAAATTAGGGATTGCCCCTAGCTCACTGCCAGTGATTCCTGTCTGAAGGTCACAGTTCACCTATGTTATCACCATCCAAGCTCTTCCCAATTAAAAACAAAACAAAACACAAAAACAGAAACTGAAACTGAGCGCTGGTGTGCCCAGCGGTGACCTGCAATAATACCCTTGACCTACATTTGCCTGATCCATTGTTTGACGTTACACAATGAGGGAGCGGGGGGGGGGGGGTTACGTGCTTACGCAATGTTTGGTCCACTGGCCCAGCCCACATTACCCTGTTATCCAACACATGGCGATGTGACTCTTAGATGCCAGCAGAGAGGTGGCTAGCTACTGTGTCACCGCCACGATTATGACTAATAAATGTGGAACAGCTCGACCTTGTTATTTTACTGTACTTTTTACATAAACACACCTGACATGCTGTTATGGAATAATAGGAAAGTTACAGAAGTAGGCTACAGCAGCCCTGTCACACACACACACACACACACACCCTTTCTTTTTGCTTCTTAGTAATAATAAGAATAAGAAGCAGCAGCTCGGTGTCTTACCTGCGAGTATTGCTTGGTTATACTTCTCCAGGGCAGCTTCCATCTTTTTCTCGGCGTACAGTGCGTTGCCCTCCCGCCTCAGCTGGCCGGCCTGGTACTGGGTGGGGAACCACTTGGCCAGCAGGTTGCTGAGGACCACATTCACCCTGAGACCTAGGCTGTCGCTCACTGCTGAGACATTCTTACACTCCTTACACACCACCGGTCGCTCTTTCTCTTTCCTCTCCAGACACTTTTTACAAAAGCAGTGACCGCACGTCAGAGTCACCGGCTCGAACAGAAAGCTCAGGCATATCCGGCAGGAGAAGTCTTCATACCCGCAACCTGTGGCACACGCTCTCGGGCATACAGTTGCACCTGCCTCCTTTGCCCTACACGGGTTGCCCCGTTGCCTCTCACCCTCGTCTTGCCTCCGTATAGTACCCGACAGGTACTCTATGAGGTTGGCCAGGTGAGTGGGTCTCAGCCTCTCTATCTCCGAGGCTTGCCGGTACACATCAAACGCTTCCGTGAATTTCCCCCCGAACGCGAGCGCGTCAGCCCGCTTCACCATCAGCTCCCGCCGGCTCTGCGGATCTCCGAGACACGCCAGCTGGCACTCGTAGATGTCCGCGGCCAGGTCGAAGTTTTTCGACTTGAAAGCCTCTGCTGCGAGATGCAGCATGCTCTCACTCTCCGTCCCCATACAGAGCAGGCTGTCCGAAGCGTATCAGCTCATCTACGTGGTGCATGTCTGCACCCCAGCTGCTGCCATTCACGTCTGTCCCCTCCGCTGCAAACGACTGACAACTCTGCACGTTCATGCCCTAGTCCAGGAAGGATCGATATTATTCTCAATGGACCATGGCGAGGAGGTGAAAAAAAAAACTGTTATGTAAAAGTTGTGTCACGTGACGCCGGCCAGCTGTTCTCATTGGACGAGTTTGGAAAACTGTTACAAAACAATCTGCCATGTAACAGTTTCAGTGTCGGGGCCATGGGGCGGGATGTCTGACCTGCATGCTGGTTTCTTGTAAACAGTGACCAGGGTTCCCAAAGAATGACACCATTTAGTGGGACGACATGTAATCGATCTCAATTGACCAAGAGTATGAAAATTTGTTGTAGTGTCACAGATTTGACATGGTTCAGCATGTATTTTAGTGTGTCTCATACTATCTCATACTAGTGACAATCTGAAAAGAGAGCATGTCAGGCTGTTTTTAAAATGTGCTTTAATTTGTTCAAGTTTTCAGTAACATTTTCTTATAGAAAAGATTTCTTCATTTAGGCATTCCAAAGTAAATAACCCATGTGTGCGGAATTTTATAGAACATTACTTCCTGTTCCAGTTGAGCTTACACAAGAAACTGTCAAATGCATGCCCTGCTAACAGCTGTTGTCAGCATCTTGTTATGTGTCTAACAAAACTGAGTTACATAAATATTCTTTTATTTAACTTCTGGGCAAAAAAAAAAAGAAAAAAGAAATTCACATATTCCTTTTTTTCCCATTACAAAAATAAAGGAAAAACAAAATCCAAAATATTAAAAAAGAGAACAAAAGAAAACACAATATCTTAGCCATCACCTCCTTACTGCGTGATTTTAGTGGCTGCAATTACCCATCCCACACACCGCCACCATAAAACAGATAAGATATGGAGGTTTCCCACGTGTTACCAGCTTTAAGGTAACCATTGGTCATGGAATCGTAACTAAAAGGTACTGACCTCCATATTTTGCAAGAAATGCAGACGGTGAATGTATTTTTTGTGGAGGAAGGTAGGATTT
The DNA here is from genome assembly GCF_057382095.1 of Aulonocara sp. 'chitande type north' Nkhata Bay. Lineage (NCBI taxonomy): Eukaryota > Metazoa > Chordata > Actinopteri > Cichliformes > Cichlidae > Aulonocara > Aulonocara sp. 'chitande type north' Nkhata Bay. The sequence continues at coordinate 17,313,624 of NC_141345.1, forward strand.
TTCTTTGTAAATTTGATGTAAATGATCAAAACTGGTCTTAACAACTGTGGTCGGTTGTATTTCGAATGTAAAAGCCATTTTTAAAAAAACTACCAACACCGAGGAGCAATAAGAAACAAGGGGGGCAGGGACATCCATTAACCAGTCCAGATGAGGGACAATTTCCAGATACAATCATTTTGGTCTTGTTGACATTAAGGGGGGAAAATTTAGTGTTAACCAGTGTTTGCTATCTTATAGACAATCAAACAGAAGCGTCAGTGGGATAGAGGCATCAAATCTAATAGGGAAATATATTTGGATGTCATCAGCAAAACAATGAAAGGGAATATTGTGTTTCCTGAAAATTGATTCTAGAAGCAGCATAACATCAGAACCACCTGCCTGTTCTTGTGCCGGTCCCCCTTTTCTGCCAAAACAGCCCTGATCCATTGAAACATGGACTCCACTTGGTCCCTGAAACTGTGCCGTGGTATCTGGCATCAAAATGTCATCCACAGATCTTTTTAGTCCTATAAGCTGCGAGGTGGGGACTCAATGAATCAGACTTGTTTGTCCAGTACATCCCACAGATGCTCAATTAGACTACGATCCTGGGAATTTGGAGACTGCGTCAAAACCCCAAACACATTGTTGTGCTCCTCAAAGCATTCCTGAACCATTTCTGTTTTGTGGCAGGACACATTATCTTGCTGAAAGAGACCACAGCCATCAGGAAATCCTGCTTGCATGGTCTTTAGAAATGACATGTACAACCTTATGTAAGTTGTACGTGTGAAATTTACAACCACATTGATGGAAGGGCCGAGGTTTCCCAGCAGAACATTGCCCATTGTCCAGTTCTGATGCTCAAGTCCCCATTGTTGGTGGATAGGGGTCAGTATGGGATCCTTGAATGGTCTGTGGCTATGCAACCCCATACCCACTGTGTATTCTGACATCTTTCTGTCAGAACCAGCATCAACGTTTTCAGCAATTTGAGCTACAGTAGAATGTCCACATGGGCATCTGTGAGCTTTGGCATTCCACGACCCTGTCGCTGGTTCACCTGTTTCGATAAATACTGACTGCTGCAGAATGAGAGCTGCAGTTTTGGAGATGGTCTGACCCCACTGGACACTGTTACCACAGATTTGCATTGAAGGCCCTGTCACTTTATACTAAGTTGTAATTCCATCTCCTCTTCTAATTTTTCTTATCTTAAACTTGATAATGCTCCATACAGATTGGAAATTGGATCCCTACTGTGACCTCTGACCTGAATCTTTATTAAGCACCTTTAGATAGGTGTACCCACATATTTAGACGTGTATTTAGAATGTTTTTATTCCCTAACACGTGGTATTTGTATAATATTTAATTGTAAAATCAAGATATTCATGACTTCTGTCACTGATCTGGAGGAGTTGGAGTAATTTTATCTAAACACAGAGTTCTGACAGAAGGCAGTCTGAGAAATATGTATCCTCTACATGTCCAACACACGGATCTCAGGGAGACTGGGAAATGAATGCTTTTGCTGAGAAGCACTTTGACTATGTGAGTGGACTCTGTTGGCTGGCACAGATGTGAAGCTCACAGCACAATAATTACTGCGGGGAAACCGCTCGGCTCTGACATCGGATGACAAAGCTGTTAATTATTATTACAACCCCGTCACATCCTGTCATTGATCCTCAGATGGTGACACAAGGCGTAAAAGAGCAGATGTTAAGATATCAAACTGTGACACGGCCAAGATGGGTTGCTTTGATAACTGTGACAGCTTGCCAAAGCTTTGAAGATTAGCCAGAGATTGTTGCATAAAAGTGTTTGCACAAGGACAAAAACAAGGCTCAGTAGCACCTTAAAGTGTTTTTGTACTGATGCACATTATGAAAATGACATGTTAGCAGATAATATTCTACTACGGTATCGGTCTGAAGAGTATGGCAGGTTCTTTGTGACTGCAGGTGTGTAGTATTATATCAGCTCACTCTTAATGACAGACTACATAACTTCTGATGGAGGAATAAAAGACACCTTTGGTTATTTCGGTCTACTAAGGGGCATTTGTCATCATCCTCTAATTATGACTTCTGGCCAGTGTGGGTGGTGTTCAGAGTTAACCATAATTAGAAGTAGGTTAAGGCTTGAATTTAAGGACTGTAGTTAAGGGATTGCCTTCTGTATGTTTTTGGATACAAGCCTACGTGGTATTATTAGCCTCACCTGAAGCCTATCAGCCGTATTTCCTGTAGGGTTGAAATAAAACTTGTGTGCTAAAAGGCGTTTAGAGTGTGTGTGAGCAGGGATTAGCGGCGAGCGAGCCAGTCGGTGTCGATCTCAGTAGGTCGGCCAGTCTGGCCTGTGAACTCAATCCCGCACACAGACCTGCACACCGCAGCAGACACAGACACGCTGACACACATGCAGAAACAGACGTTCTGACATATATGCAAACCAGGACACGGGCAGAATATTATGCAAGCACGTGGCCATATGCTTACTTTGCCCGGACACACACGCACACGCACACACAGTAGTGGGAGATTCTCTTGCTCCTTCTCACCTTGAACTGTCATTGGGTGCCTCTAAATAGGCCAATAGTCAACCCCAGTGCAGACCGTCTGGACGTTGGATAGCCTGCTCATTTAGGACACACAGTTATCCTCAAAGTCACCTCTTCAGACTTTTAAACAACGTCTTGCTCGGATAGAGAGATAGCTGGATATTTGCATGATGGCTGCCAAGTCTGCACTTTGAGAGTTTCTAAAAGAGTCACTGTTCATTTGTTGACAGTGAAAATATATTATGAGGTATTGGATCATTTGGGAAAGAATGCATAAACACAGACTAATGATACTGTAGGCATGAGAGGACCGCTTGTAGCAAACGTCTTTAATCTGATTTGATCTTGGAAATGTGAAGTTGAGGTACTGGATGTACTGAGACTTGTGACTATGAAAATAACATTTTTGATTTTTTTTTCTTCTCAAAATGTTTTCCTAAGAAGAGAAATTACTTTTCAGTGGGTCTGTTTGTTGGTTAAAGATAGAATTGTGTTTGTAAGGATGAATTTGTGGTCTTTTTTATTAGAAATCAGATGGGATTGTTAAGAACAGCCTTGTTATAAAGAATATTCCCATCAAAATACTAAAAACATAACATCTGCATAGTATTTATTATTAACTGTAATTATTAAAGATGCTCTGTGTAGATCTTTTAATGGGACCTGTTATGCTCATTGTCAACTCCACATTTTTATTCAGTTCATCCACTCTTTGAAACAAGCCACTCTAGCTCCTCCCACTTTAAGCCATGCTTTCTTCTGATTGGCAGCCCCTCACAACCAGAAGGGTTGATGGGGCTACTGTGCTCAAAGTCAGAGCTGTCTGACTGAGGATATCTGCCCTCAGTGATGTCATACAGAGCCAAAAGATTTTTTAAAAGTTAATTAGTTGTGCACATGCTGACTTCATTATCTCAAACTTCAATATAATTCAATATTAGCATCCACCATCTTATTAGTATATATGTATACGGGGTGAAAGGGAAATTAAATCTCAATTTTTAACATTCATCACAGTGTGAGTTCATTCCCACAGGGTGTAACCGTCTACATGGTGTTAGGGCTCAGAGTGAGTGTAACGGTTACTCACCAGTTCCACTACTCAGCATATTTGCCTTCATTCAACTTTGTCTGTTTTAAGTTTTCACTCACCGGAGGAGATCGAGCAGGCGAGCAACTACTGGGTTTCCCTGTAGTTGCAAAGGCAACTACAGGGAAACCCAACAGGACTTCCAACAAAAGACCTAAAAATAGCATCTGCACTGAAAATGATACAGAGGCATTCAAGGAGATGAGCTTAAACGTACAAGTTTTCATTTAGCTCGCCAATGGGATTAGTTTATCCCAACTGAAAAATAGTACATTACAAAGCATTTTTTCTTTATGTTGCTTAGACTTAACATCTGTTTTAATGTTGCCCTGAGGAGACAGCATGAAGTTCAGTCTGTAGGTCTGTTAAGCAGAGCATCACGCTAAACTTTGTGTTAGCATTGTGATCCCGATCAATCCAGCAACTCATTCGTTTTATAGTCTAATATGAAGTTAAATGATCAAACTTACAAAGCTAAAGCAACTTCATATGTTACATCACGCATAATATTTTAGCCTAAATGCTTTGCTGCCTGCAGCAAACTTTAAAGACACGCCCACTCAGAACAACACCAAATTAACAGAAAAGCACAGACTAAAGCTGTACTTTCCTTCCTTCTGTGTTTCTTGATTGTGGTTAGTAATATTTTGTTTGCTTTTATAATACTTTCAAATTGGGACTATCCTATTATTCCCTCACCATACATTCGTTCACTTACATTCATGTTGTCATTGAAAGAATAGAAATAAGTAGAGTGAAATGATACCGAGTTCCATTTAATCTACAAAATAGCTGCAGTTAATCAAAAACATCAGTTTCATTCATGTAAAAAGATGTCACAAGAACACATAAGATTTCTTTGTAATACATTTCAATGACTTTCAGCATTTGAAGTTTACAGTTTATCATCTAACTCTTATTTCTGTGACACAGTTTGAATCTGAACAGATCAAACATTCCTTACAAATTTAGTGACCGACAGATGTTATTACAGAAATGTGGTTCAACAGTGAGAAAAAAAAATCTCAATGTTATTTTGGAAAACAAACACATAACAAGACAAACTTTTAGTTAAAAGAAAGTTACTTTTTACACTTATGGTTGCGCTTTTAGCCAAAAGACTTCTAAATAATTTTTTCGACCTCTTGTCACATGGAGTCCCAGAGGTGAGGGAACAAAACGTTCTGCTTCAAAGAGGAGCGTGTATCACATGACCAACGTGCACGAGCGCCCACTTGACTTTTTTTGTATTTTGGCACAGGTGTGGGATTGCAGGACTTTCAAATGTGACACAAACATCAAAGACTAATGCACAACGAGAACAAAAAACTTTATAGATTTTTAAATACATGGTAGGAGGTGAAGTGCTTGTCTCGAGTATGTTGGATGCCAACACCATCAGAGCATAAGATAATGACGTGCAGAGCGTTATCTTGCATAACATCGTATGAAAAAATGTAGAAAAGCTCCACTGAGTTTTAAAAACTGAGCAGAGATGAGTTAGCATAAACATCAGCTCCGGATGGTGTATTAGTTTTGGATCTTAAGAATGCTCCTCTTCTCCAGATCATTCATCTCTTTGAGAATCAAAGCAACGTTGTAACGAAGCTCCTGGAATTTAGACACAGGTACCTGGAAAAGACCACAGAACATTTAGCACACCCACAAAGTGTTCAGCATTAAAAATAAGCACACAGCCACATTCCACAGCTGTTTACTGTGTGTCTGAATGTCTAAAAATGCAAGAAATAGTCATTAAAGTCATTAAAAACCTGGATTTCTACCTAAAGGATGTAGATGGACTCTACAAAATGCTGTGCTCTAATACTTAAGCCCAGAGTTTCATTTGCTGCCTCCCTAATTTCTGTCCCTGTCATCCCTGTGTTTAAGTCTCAAGCTGCGTGTGAGTCACCATCTGTTTGCAGACTGCAAACAGACACAAGTGCTAATTAAGAAGAGTGTGCTGAAGAAGGAAGAAGTCATCTCGTCTGTTTGCTATTCATCCTCCCTTCACTTCCAGAGAAGCATGCGTCAGGTGGAGATGAGCTGCACCCATAAAGAAAAACTGCACATCGAATGTTGCTGCTGCTTATCTTCTAATTCTGCTTTAATCTGATTACGTAATCGCTGCACATCCGTAGTAGGCGTCCTCGTCCCTGCTTCTGCTCCGACCACACTGGTAGTCAGCTTTGAAAGCAGTTGTGGATTCTAGTTTGTCATTTTGAGGCTGATGCGGAGTATGGCGCCCCCTGCTGAATAAGACGTACTATAGCATTACGCCGTGGCAGTGAGGCTGCCGCACATCCTGGTGGAGTGCATCTATTTATTCTTCATTTTTTCCTGTTTTAAAACTGACACTTTTGCATTTATGTGAATGGATATCAGGCTTTTTTTTACTGTAGTTTTTTTTTCTGTAAGCTGATAAAAGAAAAAAAATAAGACTCAGAAATGCAACAGTTTTTTTTAGCATCTAACAAAACAATATTTGTAATAAGCACAAGCAAGCTGACTAGCACAGAAACAACACTGCAAACGTATCAGGGGCACTTGGTCAAGGACGGCTTGTAGGTTAGGCTGCCGTTAATAAACGTTACTTCCTCTGTAATCCTGTTATGCAATAACTGAAACAGACCTACATTAGCCCACTGGCTTACAACCAACATGTTTAACACTCTGTGTTAATCCAGGAATAACTACTATAGTGCACAACCATCATCAGTCATGTGGAGAAAAAAAATCCATATGATGTTAACAGGTTTCTCAAAAGAAAATCATTCAATGGTTAGCTCATGAGAATGAACTCATTTCCAATGCATACTTTAAGTGTAGCTTTGCATGATTTACATTTAAAAGTAATCTTTATTTATCTGTGTACTAGGACTTTATGCAACCCAGTTCCCTTCCACTGTCTGGCACAGGGTCTCCCCCGTTTCAGGCCACCCTCTTGTTTAACTGATATTCTGGCTTCACCTTCATCCACCTTTAGCAGCAGGTGTGTGGGGCTGTTATGCTCACAGCCAGAACTGTGTCTGAGATGACCATATTAAGGATATCTTCGCTCACTGACATTAAGAGCCAACAGTTTTTACAAGGCTCTATGCAGGTCCTTGAAAAACTAAGTACATCCCATGATTCACCCTCGGGATTGCAACACCTTGACTCGTTTCTTTGTAGTTGTTCTGTTAGAGATTTGCTAATGCATAAGACATTTTCAGGAATTTAAAAGGTATTGTTAAATCCATCCATTTTCGTAAATACTTAAAGACAACCACTCATAATTATCCCTACAGCGAAATTAGTACTACCAATTAACCTAACAAGCATGTCAGTGCTAAGAGAGAATCCATGCAGGCACTTTGTCATGTTGGGAAGACAAAGAGGCGAGGAAACCGTCAACGTCTTCTGAACAACTATTACTTTCAACAAGACTCTTAAAAGCCAAAAGACCAAGAGAAAAAAAACCCTCTGAACTGTGGTTTTATGCACAGAAATTTGGCATGTAGATCTATACTGTGGTACTGGTATCGTCATTAAAAGTAAATAAAATGAGAATAAGAAGGGGACTGTGGGTCAGAATGTATTGTGTGTACAATCAGGAACAGGTTACTTGTTTAAATACCTCAAAGCGTTGAAACCTCCCATCTGAAAGTTTCATCTGCATGAGAACAGAAGGCTGCAGCGCTCGGGCTAAAGAGCTGTTTCGACACAGAAAAGCAAAAACATCATCACAAAGTCTAAAGAGTAGGACTTTAAAATGAGTGCAGTAGAATCTTTTGTAATCTTTCACTAAACCCTTCTTCCTGACTTATTTCTATATTGCAAGTAAGAGACGGTGGTAAGAGATGGTATTGTTCCAGGAAAGCTTTAAAACACTGTGTTAGTAGGCAGTTAACCATTAACAAAGATTTCTTGCACATATTGCCATATTGTTTTTGCAGTTCGTTTAGTATGTTACCTTGTAGAAATGGCAACATCCACTCTCCATTTCAATTCTTCAAGTGTGGGGAGATGAGGATCCTTCTGAGAGGCGGCCGCTTCTAGAGCTGCACGGCTGAAAACACAAACAGCACAGGAAATAGAACCTGATTGTAGCACTGCTCTGAGATACCAATCCTGGACATGCCTGAGGTTGTAAAATCAACATACTGATTTCCAAAAACCACACTGGAGAAATCTGTGATGAAGTCTTCGGGTATTCTAATAAAAGAAGAAAAAACACAATAGAAATAACCTCTTCAGAATCTGGGGGGTGGGGTTGTGGAGATAATAAATGGAAACAAAGAGAGGTGTGGAAAAAAAATGATTCCCTCACCTTAGCTCCTTCAAATCTTCCTTAAAGATCTAATCAATGCCCCATCAGGCACCACAGAAGAGGAATGAAGATGTTAGTTATGAAGTCTGTTTCAGTGAATATAATTTCTAGTGCTTTAGCATCAGCTCACCTCCTGTTTAAGTAACGCTGTGGGGATGCGGATGGCCTCAGACAGCAGTCTGTGGATCCCAGCTACGATGTGACAGAGCCTCTCCTGCGGGATGACACTGCTCTCTGCTATGGACTTCATCCCCTCTGTGCAGTCCTTTCCCTCCAGGGCACTGACCACAGCTGGACAGGGAATCATTCACAGTCACATTAAATGCACTTATCCGGCATCTTCAACTGCTAACACTTGGTCCGAATATCAGCAGAAGATCTTATCACGACATAAACATCCTGGGAGGCTGAGGAGGTCACAACTCTACTGTGGATACTGTTATTGGTCCAGTTTCACAATAAACTTCACCAAAAGGCGTTCAGTTTTATTGTTTCAGGGTACGTATTCGAATAGACACAATATAATACGATTATTTAGTTCTTGCTATTTTTTTCTGTTTTAGACTTTATTTACCTTTTAGTATTTTTCGGAACAACTCTTGGTCCACATCCTTCAAGTTTTTTGACAATGACTCGACTTCCGGTGGTATTCTGCCTCCCAGAAAGCTCAAAGAGTCCTTTGAATGGCTGGAAGACATGCCTCGGTGTTCACTAACATACAGAATTAACAGATAAAAAGATGAGAAATTGGTGTTAGAGAGGGGTTTGTCTAGCTAGTTTTGTATTTGTGCGACAGCTTCCGCCTTCATGTCACATGACTCTCATTCCGCGGAGTCTCGCGGTGAGAGCTCAGCTCGTCGTTTAGAGGAAAACGGATTTGCAAATGGAGGCGATAGAAGTGGTCTCTTTTTGAACAACCAAAAGGTAGGATTTTTAATATCGATAGCTTCTTAGTTACAGCTTAGACCTGTTCACATAGCGTTCACACATGGCATTTGTTGGGAAATGGGAGTTTCAGATCGTTTTGTGTATTAGCAAACGCTACGTAGATATTTCGGAGGATTAGCAGCAAGCTAAGGATGTTAGCTTGTGTTGTGATGTCAGAGGCTTATGCTCGCGTTTTCTAAACACGATACTGTTTATGTAAGTTCTACTCAAGCTAATGGAGCTGGCTTTATCAAAGCCTTTATATATATGTGTGCGAGCGCGCGCACGCGCGCGCGCTTTTAACGCGTGGGGTTATGTTTACCGTAACTTGAAGTATTCAGGCTGTTTACCAGTTACTTTGAGTCTAAGCTGTGCCAAATAACAGAGCCAGCAGTTGATTATGAGCTTTATTATTAGCACAGTTGCTAAGTAAAAAGCATTCATAGTAGGTAGCCCAACTAGTTTTTCCATTAAAGTAAATCGGTAGATGTTTCTTCTTACTGATGCTTGGACGAAAAACAGGTTTTCACCATTAGTGACTTTTTTTTTTAGTATCTGAACAATCAGAGTTAGATTTATTGACCAAGTACATGTACACATACAAGGGACAGAAGTCCGTTTTTTTTTTCTTTGATCCCAGTATAAACAGATTAGACATGCACAGTACAAACAATAAAAAACGTGTGCAGTGGAGCAAATATGTTAGAATAAATTATATAATAATTTATTAACTCGAGAGATGAACCAGTATCACATCACAATTTGGCAAAGAAACAATTTTAAATTGTAGTCAAAGGAGCTTGCAAAGAAAAGCTCACCCGAAACTCTGGCTGATTGGGACCCACACCTTGGCTCAGACGATTAGAGAATCATCAGGGGGTCCTTTTGTCCCTCTGCGGGGGGACACTCCCACTAGGTTTTAATCTGGGACTCCCCACCATTTGGCCTTAGAACTGAAGAAGCTTCTCGAATGAGAGGTGAAACGTCTTCAAGTAACTTAAAGAAGTCCAGACACTTTTCTTTGCAAGCTCCTTTGACTACGATGACCTGGATGACTGAGAACCTTCACAGACAATTTTAAATTGTATCTTCAGGCACTTTGTTACTAGCAGCCTGTTACAAAAACATGAGCAGAACGCTAGTCAAAAACCTGGCATATCTCACAGTGTTTTAAGTAGAGATGGCACGATACCACTTTTTTTTAATGTCCGATACCGATATCATAAATTTGGATATCTGACGATACCGATATGAATCCGATATAGTGTGCTTTTTAATCAATAAAGCAGTTTTTTAATATCTTGCTGCATTTTGTATGAGTTCATACTCAAGTTCATACTAAAGCTATTTTGTTATACTTGTATGCAAAAAATACACTGCACCCAAAATATTTCATAGTTCAGCAGTACTGATCAATTTAATAAACTTAAATCCTCCATCCTTCCTATTCTGGTATTTTAACGAGTACTTAGCAGAAATATTAAACAACCTAACTAACAGGGTTGCCAACTCCCAGCAAAAAAAAAAGAAAAAAAAGAGATTTAATAGTTACTATATAAATAGTGGACTTCTATACATTTTACATCAGATTAACTTTGGGTGTAAGATTAAGATAATTATTTATTAAAAGCTAGACATTTAAAATGAGAATAAGAAAGAAAGGTATTTCTTTGTGCCCCCCTTTCCCCTGATTCGTTGAAGACGTCATTAATAAAAATATGTTGACGCGGAATTTTATCGTCGACGCGTCATATGCGAAAACGATGTAAACGTGTTTTTGTAACTGCAATACACTACAGGAAGTTATGGGGGCAGTATCGCTTATATGGTCTGGCCAGACTGCACGCAATACTAACGAAGAAGAACGTAGCTGCGATCCGCAAAACAAGTTAGCTTACCTGTCGGAAGCTTCTAAGAATAATTCTTGTGAAGCCAACACCATTTCAGTTTTGTTAGCTAATGAGTAAAATACGATAATAAAACATTAAACAGGAGTAACTACACTGTCTCTTAGTTTATTAATATTAGCTGTTATTCTGAATTGTATACACCTTCCACCTTGTGTATTTTTGATAAATATCGAACCGTGACACCAAAGTATTGTCAAATAATCGAGATCTCAATTTCAGTGAAAATAATCGTGATTATCATTTTTGCCATACTCGAGCAGCCCTAGTTGCACCCCTAATAAACAGTGGCATCAACAGTTGTGTTCACAAACAAGCCTTATGAAGGTTAACACATGTACAGTCCAGCATAACGACCTTGCATAATGTATTTATTTGAAGGTGTATTGAAACATAGCCCTGCCTATTTATTACCCTCCTCCTTTATTTCAGATACAGATTTACCATGTCTGAATCTTTGTATGAGAAGTTTTTGGCCCCGGAGGAGCCTTTCCCTCTCCTCTCCCAAAGGGCCAACCTGAGTGATGTGGGAACTCTGGATGTCAGCGATTTTGGCTGTCAGCTATCATCGTGTCATCGAACGGATCCTCTGCATCGCTTTCACAGTAACAGGCAAGTACAGAATGACTGTATTTGTGTTTGTACATGTATCTACTGTGCCTGTATACCCCTATTTTGGAGCTCTGTAGTGGTGTGGAGCCTACAGTGCTGAGGATACAGACCTGAATGACATCCCTGTTGCCTTTAACACTCTTGAGTTCAATTCGATTCAGTTTTATTTATACAACACCAAATCACAACAACAGTCCCCTCAAAGTGCTGCTACTGTAAAGTGTCTATTGTTAGCCCTCTATCTGTGTAAGAAGAGGAAATTCTAAGTGGCTTGCTAAGCTAGCAGCCAGTCTTGTTGCTGGGGGACTAGAGGAATCCCAGCAGTGAGAGGTTTCAGATTTTCACAGCTCATATTTACACCTCAGGTTTTTTTTTTAAAAAAAACTACAAAAACCCTTAAAGAGTAGACACAGGATCTTTAATGTTACTGTGTAACAATGATGGGATTTCAGATTAGATTAGATTAGATAGAACTTTATTAATCCCTCGGGTGGGTTCCTCTGGGAAATTCGATTTCCAAAAAAGCACAGCACCGACAGAAGTTACAGAGTTACAGAATATTATATATACACACACACACACACACACACACACACACATATATATAAATACAGAGACAATATAAATAAAATATACGAAGGGGATGAATAGAATAAATAGGAATAAAAATAAAAATACAAGTGAATTGCACATTTCAAGTATTGAGGTCTATTGCACCGTTGACTATTTACAAAAGTATTGCACAAAAGGTATTGCACAGTGAGGTGAAGAGGCACTACAGCTTAGTTGTTCCCCCCTCCTTTGTCCTCCTGTTTCCCCTCCCTCTCCCCTCCAGAGAGGAGTTAAACAGTCTGATGGCGTGTGGGACAAAGGAGTTTTTAAGTCTGTTAGTTCTTGTCTTTGGGAGAAGCAACCTGTCACTGAACAGACTCTTCTGGTTGTTAATGGCCATGTGCAGAGGATGCCTGGCATTGTCCATAATGTCCATCAGTTTCTTTAATGTCCTTTTCTCTGCCACTGTCACCAGAGTGTCCAGCTTCATGCCGACCACAGAGCTAGCCCTCCTGATCAGTTTCTCCAGCCTGGATGAGTCCTTCTTTGCTGTGCTGCTCCCCCAGCACACCACAGCATAGAAAAGTACTCCAGCAACCACTGACTGGTAAAACATCCTCAGGAGCTTCCTGCAGATGTTAAAAGACCTCAGCCTCCTGAGGAAGTACAGTCGGCTTTGGGCTTTTTTATACAGGTGCTCTGTGTTGCATGACCAGTCCAGTTTATTGTCCACCCACAGCCCGAGGTACTTGTACTTGTTGACCACCTCCACCTCCTCCCCCTCTATCTGAACCGGCAAATTACCACTCTTGGTGGTGCAAATTAATCCTTGGCTGATAGATAAAGTATCTGTTAGTTGTCACTCTTTTGGGACTATCCAGATTCTTTTCTAAAGGAAGTAAATGCATCAGATAAACTCTGTGTGCCACAGATGTGCATGAGTGGTATGCCCTGTAAATGCAGAAGAACTTTAAATTGGAACATCCTGTTGCCTGTTTCCAGTCTGCTTGGCAAATTGGAAGAGTTTTGTAACCGTATGTGGAAAGTTACAGATTATACTCCTCTGCAGCCAAAATGCTTCCACATAAATGCAGTCAAACTTGACTCATTTACTAATGCTAAACTTGTTTAAATTATTCTAATTGTTTAATTTGGAGTAGCTGCTAATTTTCTGACAGCACCTCTTCATAAACTACAGAGTTCACATATTTTTTATGAAATTTGCTGATATGAAGCATAAAATGCAATTTTCAGATTTCACATCATATGATGTTCTCTTGGATTAGACACATTCCCAGTAACAGGAATTCTATAATGCTGCAAAGTAAAGTTAAATCTTTTTTATGCATATTAAAAATTCACACAAGTAATATATTTTTTTTAATTTGCATTTCATTCGCAATATGCCATTGAAAGTACTGTGACTCATAATGTGCACCAGTAAAATGTGTATAACCTAGGGCTGGGCGATATGACCCAAAATTCATATCTCGATATTTTTTAGCTGCATGGCGATATAAGATATATATCTCGATTTTTTTTTTTTAAAGCCATAAGTTAAGAACAAAAAGAGAGTTCTTAGTCACACTGTGTCCCAGATGTCACACGGGCACTTTTATTTACATACAGCGTAGATATTACTCAAAAATAAATTATCAGCATTTATTAAATAATCATGGTCCATAAATAAAAGAAAACAATGTTGTTTTTGTGCATAACAAAAAGCTCACAATTGTGCAGTCAAAATGTAAACTAATAGACGCTGAGCATAATAACAAAGAGACAGATTTCACAGCTGCACCACGTCTCTGAACAGGTGCCATTTGTGGTCCTTATACACACACAGTACGTATCACTCCGCGAGGCTCCTCCTCTGTAGCCGTAATCCTCCGACAATCCATCAAGCGGTGCAGCTCCGTAGTTTAGCAAAGTCATATTAAAACATTTTTTGACAGATTGCTGAGCGCTGTGCACCACATAAAATCGGTTCGCGGTCAGTAAGCATAACCAGAATTCATACATAAGGCGCACTGTCGATTTTTGAGAAAAGGAAAGGATTTTAGGCCGTGCAGCCCCTCCGGGCTGCATGTCGTTAGCGCGGTTAGCTCGTTAGTGCGGTTAGCTCGCTAACATGTTGACGCCGTCCAGCCCCACGCACGGTAACTCGCTAACGGAGATTTTCCGCTTTCATCTTGTCATTGCCTGCAGGTGAAGCTATGGGGGAGGGGGAGTTGGGTTCAGTGAAGGAGAGGCGAGGCCGAGTAACGTTGCGTAGAGACAAAAGTGGACGAAAGAGAGGCAAACCTGCGGCTCCACAAGTATAATTATAACGTAACATAGACTATATCGATATAAACGATATTGTCACATCTTATATCTCGTATGAAAATATATCGATATCTTTAAAAAACTCGATATATCGCCCAGCCCTAGTATAACCTTTACATTTCCTCTACTGCTGTCCTGAATTGTTAAATGATGGAATAAGTCAATAGTCAGACATGTAGACATGTCTTAAAAGCAGAATGTCTACATATCATGACCTGTGCTCCATGTCAAAACTGATTCATGTGTTAGTGTGTTCTAGTACTAAAGTTGGAAAAGCACGAAAAACAGGGTACTTGTAATTTTTTTGTGCTTAAGAACACAGCAGCAGCATGTTCATTGCTCTTTGTATGGTTTATTTAGTGAGTCGCAAATGCACAACAGTGACAAGACACATCTAAAGTTTTACTGCTGTCCACTGCTTGGATGGTTAGTTCGGGGCTGGTGGGGCTGCTTTGACTTTCACGTTAAGTCTTCTCTATAATGAAGAAAGGTGAAATATCATATGAAGTGACCATAAACAGATGAAAAGACATAAGCTAACAGTTCATGATTAAAACTTATGTTAACAGTGTGCATAGGTATAAAATGTTAAACATAAATATCTTGGAAATTGTAGCCAATCAATTATTTGAACTGTCATATTAGGATTTAGCAAATTAAACACAAACATAAGAAATAAAAGTGTTTTATCTCCAAATCAGACAGTAGCTGAAACATTGTTGCCAAGTGTTACAGCCTGAAACTGTGCAAAATAGTTTAATTATCACCTAGCAGTGGCTGCCAAGTGAACAACTGTTGGAGCAACGTTTTATTATCTTAATTTGAAGGCACAGGCGAACAAAGGTCCAGCTGTTCTGTAATCCTCCCCAAATCCTTCATCTGTGCTTTTCTTTTACCTTACTGGTCTAAAAAGAGAGAAGAGAACAACTTCTAGAAGTCACTTAAAAGATTAATTTTGATGTCCACTCTGTTCTCCTCAGGTGGAACCTTACTTCCTGTGGTACCAGTGTTGCCAGCTCTGAGTGTAGCGAGGAGCTCTTCTCCTCCGTCTCTGTGGGGGATCAAGACGACTGCTACTCCCTTCTGGACGACCAAGAACTCACATCGCTGGATTTGTTTCCTGAAGGCAGTGTTTGCAGTGACGTCTCCTCCTCTATCAGCACATACTGGGACTGGTCTGACAGTGAATTTGAGTGGCAGGTAGCTTATTAGTCGGTCTGATTTTTAATATTCTGTAGGTGCTCATGTTTAGTAGGAGTTGTAAGTCATTTGCACTTGTTGCTTTATCTGTATGAATGTGGAAAATGGCTTTCCTAAACAATCCTATCTTGTCATGTCCTAATCTAATTGTTTCCATTGTTGTTTTCCCAGTTACCAGGAAGTGACATTGCAAGTGGCAGTGATGTCCTCTCTGACATAATTCCAAGTGTGCCAAGTTCACCATGTTTGTTTTCCAAGAGGAAGCCGAAGCCCCACCCTCATCGCAACCTGGATGAGCTGCCTTGGAGTGCCATGACCAACGATGAACAAGTAAACAAAACAAGCTCGTTTTGTGCTGAGTGCTCAGAATTAGCATTAAAGCTAATGAGCCAGGTGTTTTCTGTCTTGCGTGGTTTTGTTTGTTGCAGTGTGTCGTCTATTATTTTTTCATTTGTTTGTCTATTTTTTTTAACCTGTAATACATTTCGATATACAGTCAGTTGAACTGGTGTGTTATTCCCCCAACCGGTCGTGCAGATGGCCCCGCCCCTCCCTGAGCCTGGTTCTGCTGAAGGTTTCTTCCTGTTAAAAGGGAGTTTTTCCTTCTCACTGTTGCCAAAGCGCTTGCTCATGCAGAGTCGTATGATAGTTGGAGTTTTCTTTGTATTATTGTAGCATCTTTACCTTACAATGTAAAGTGCCTTGAAGCAGCCATCGTTGTGATTTGATGCCATTTAAATAGAGCTGAATTGAATTGAATTTCCACTTCTAGGTGGAGTACATTGAGTATCTGAGCCGGAAGGTCAGCACAGAGATGGGCCTGAGAGAGCAGCTCGACATCATCAAGATCATTGACCCCTGTGCTCAGATCTCTCCCACTGACAGCGAGTTCATCATCGAGCTCAACTGTCTCACCGATGAGAAGCTCAAACAGGTGAGCAGCAACAACAGCTTTGTAGCTGCTGCATATTGAGGAGCAGCGCTGTCGAGAGTTGTTCAGAAACTCCCCTTTTAATGGATCTGTGTGACGTCATTAGGTGCGTAACTACATCAGGGAGCACAGCCCCAGGCAGCGAGCCAGCAGCACCAGGGAGGGCTGGAAGAGGAGCAGCCACAGCAGTGCCAGTACAGGCGGCGTCAGCGGAGCCAGCAGCAGTAACGCCAGCATGGTCAGCTCTGCCAGCTCCTCCACTGGATCTACTGCCTCCAACTCTGTAGCAGGTACGATGCTGCCTGGTTTGACACCGCCACAGGAGTCTGTGCTTATGTTGGTACTTCCAGCTTTTGCCAAGATAAAATTGCTCCCCTGCATTCTGGTCTTGATGTTTCTAACAGTGTCTGTGCCTTGTGTTCCAGGGGGTACAGCCTCTGCCTGTAGTGGGAGCAGTGTTGCTAATATTAGCAGAGCTCACAGTGATGGAAATCTTTCCAGTGCTGCAGAACGCATACGAGACTCTAAAGTAAGAAAGATGAATGTTGAAAAATGAAAAACAGTTTTTGTTTTCTTGGTAAATATTTTGCTCTGCAGAGTCCGGGCCAGTGGTTATAATATATATCTCTGAAACACTGGAAGAACAGTTGCAGATCTTGATTGTTCTATACAGAAGGACATTTGGCGTTGTGTTAATAATTGTTACACATTTTCTGCCCTTGAAACTTGAGTGAGAGTTTTCTATAGACGAACGCTTGCTTGGAAGCCTTTCTTGGACTTATAACAGATGACCAAGTTGTTATCAGCACCGCTCCTCCCCTCACCCTCACACTGTGGTGTAGCAGCAGAGGAGACTGTGTGACTGTAATACCTGAGCGCAGAGGTGGGCAATTAATTTACCCAAGGGCCCACGTGAGAAACTGGGACTCTTGTGGAGGATCACTACAGGCGTATGAGTGTGGAGACTCTCACTGAATCTAAGGAAGTGAGGACTGTGGTTGGTGTGATTACGAGAAACCACTCAGCATTAGAGCAGGGCGATATGGCTAAAAATATTTATCACGATATATATTTGAAAATTTGCGATAACGATATAACCGACGATATAATTGATGCGAGACAAAATACAACTCCACAACATTACTAGCGCAAAAAGACAACCTTCCATTTATTTTCACTTAAACAAGAAGCTGGTTTTTATGTACATTAAAGCTTTATAAAAATGTAACAGTGCAAATGCAAATTCCTTGCTGAAAGTTTAACCAAAAGACATTTCCAGTACAAATGGGCTGACATATCCTGAGCATAACCATGTATAATATCCACTGAAGTTAAAAAGAGGTGCTTTGCAACATTAAACTGCAGTGTGCAGTACGCATTTTTCGGACCATAAGGTGCACGGGATTATAAGGCACATTAAGCGAAACAAAGCAGTCAGATAAATCAAACTTTATTAAACTCATTCTTCTTGCTTCCTCCACTTCTGTACCATTGATTCATTAATGTTGAATTCTCTGGCAGCTGCTCTATTCCCATGTTGTTGCAGTATATTAATGACTAACCTCGTATTGTGGATGGATTATCTCAGTTGTTCTCCTGACTGAAGTTTGGTCCGTTTACAGCATCCTGCCATGCGATTGCATTTGTCTCTAACCATGAGGAACCTTCACGTTAACTTTTATAAGTGGAAAAAAGTTAGCGTTCATCCTCCAGCTTCACTGTTTATGTTATGCTAACATAGCTGTGTCGCTAGCGATCACGTAGCACATCATTATATACCAGCTAGCCCAACTTCAGTAACCCTACAAACGTCACTGCTGTTTAGTTTCCTGTCTTCATTTATGTTGGAAGTGATAGCAGAGCTGTACGTTTGATTTTTTTTTTCAGAAATCTCTCAGTCAGAACATGCTATATCATGCTTAGGTAACTAGCGAAACTAGCGAGCTAACTTCCGCTAGCTTCCTGCTAACTTCTAACTCCGTTAAATGTAATAACTTTTGTTTTCATGGATGCCTGGAAGTTAAACTTCATAGTTACACCTGGTAAAGCAGCAATGCTGATCGTTTTATTAAAGATGAAAGAATTTAGACAGGTTTTAACTCTCAGTGATGCTGCAGTGTTGTTTGACCTGAAGCATACAGAGTTTAGGACCCAGATTACTCCCAGATTTAAGAGCATCTTAGTCCGACAAATACGACAATAACAACGGCCGCTTGCATGTTCTGCAAAAAAATGTGCTTTGTTGTGTATCTGACGGACAAACACCAAACCAGTTCCACATCACTGAAGTTGCACCATTTTTACAAACCAATTCTGGTTCATCTGTTTCACTCAACAATCGGCCATGTGCGTATGAAAACAAAGGCACTGCGCATGCGCGTTTTACTCCCATTCTATCGCGAAATTTCATTTTCCTATCGTTGCCTAACATTATACCGGTATTACTGTGAACGGTATAATATGGCCCAGCCCTACTCAGCATTTCAGAACTAGACTTTTTTTTTTCCTTTTCATGAACTTTGTCAGACAGCAGAGTTTACATTTCTTTAAACTGCTGTTAATTGCGACTTTAAATATTGACATCCACTGTGATCTAAAATAATTATGATCTAATGTGAACTGCTGAGGAAAAATAATTGATTCAGTGATTTAATCAGTTTGGTGAACTTTGCTGTGCTGTGTTAGAATAGAGCTCATCGCTTGAGTGATCTTTGATTGTTTTTTCTTCAGACACAAACACAGGAAGTCTCAGAGTGCAGTCTGAGTGTAATCAGGGGGCAGCATGATGGAGATCACACAGTAAAGAGAGAATAGATTCTCAATGGTTAGATTTTAGCCTGGATCAGCTGTAAGTTGGCTCGTTAGGATCTGTTAAGTCACAAGATGTAGGAAAGCATCACAAGACCAACAAGAATGTCTTTGCAGCCTTGTCTCTAAGCTTTGATCCTGAGGTGAATTGTGTGTTTTGTCTTGCGTTGTGTAACTGATAATATTTTCCAGTGCCAGTTCTGTTGCCATACTATGATTCCCACAGTTGTTCTCAACCAAAGAAAGTCTCAGTTCAGATCATTGGTATGTGCTTTGTCTCTAGCTTAAATATCTCTTTCATTGTTTGTGGAGTACACGTGAGCCTTTTCAGGATTAACAAATTGTAGAATAAGGTTCAGCTAACAAGAAAACTATTTGTAAACTGCAATCATTATTCTACTGATGGCCTGTAAAAAGAGTATCACCAGAAAATGGTTATCCCCGGAGAGCCCAAACATAAGTACATGGATGGAAATCACAATGGAAATCTATAACATGGAAAAGATAACAGCTTCTGCCAACCACAAGCTGGAGAAATTTACATCATACTGGGAAAACTGGGTCAAATATATCACGCCTCATAGGCCAGATTTTATTTTCACAAACCAATAACTGTGATGTATGAGAGTATATATTTATAGGATCACCCCCTACCAACACATCCATTTTGTTTGTTTTTTTGTTTGTTTGTTTGTTTTTGTTTTGTTTGTAGGTTTGTTGGTTTTGTTTGTTTTTCTTATTTCGGATTATGTGATTGTTTCAATTGTTTCTATAGTTGTAAATATTCTTTCTTTATGATTCGGATGTAAATTAAAATACTATTTCGGTATCTAAGGCAGATAACCTAAGCAAGAAGTATGCTTACATGATGTACATACTGTGAATGCCTGCTTTTGAAACCTTAATAAAAAATATATAAATTAAAAAAAAAAGTAAACTGCAATCATAAAACAGAAATCAGCCTTTTTTGGGGACATATGAGAGAGCAGGTTGTAGCTGACAGATGGTGGAGCTGGTGAAGCAGTGGCTGGATGTTCACAACAACAGCTGTGAGAATGTGCTTACACAGTTTTAGATGAAATGCTCTGATGGATTGTTGAGCTGTGAAATGCAAATTACTGAAAGGGTTGAAGTTGACTTGTATCCGTTTCTACAAAATGCTGTCACACTGCTGACGTCTGCTCATATCAGAGCATTTAGACCCACGATTTATTTATTGTTATTATTAACTCCTCTCTCCACACACCGTCTCTTCCAGAAACGTTCAAAGCAGCGAAAGCTTCAGCAGAAAGCCCTCCGCAAGCGACAGCTCAAAGAGCAGCGGCAGGCCCGAAAGGAGCGACTGAGCGGGCTGTTTCTGAACGAGGAGGTCCTGTCGCTACGGGTGACAGAGGAGGACGATCACGGAGACGACCTGGACATACTGATGTGACACCAGTGAATCAATCAGTGCTCCCTCTACGCCTGCTTTCACTCCACCTAGTCACTAGCATAGAGCTTATAGAACGTGCTAATCCACATCGCTGCATGCGTTAGCTCCGCATATGCTAACATGCTTAGAATGCTTTTTGTAAGAACAATGTGATGGCCAGTAATAGCTTCTTGCAGCATATAACTTAGCTCGACATATTGTTTGCTAATACTAGTGTTACCTGCTGGTGTGTAAATTGCTAAGTGCTGCAGTCACTACTGCTCTAGTTAATGTAGCAGTGATAAAGCACTGCTAATGCTTTAATAGCCACAGTCTCTCCTGCTTACAGCCAGAGGTTAGCGCTGCAGCTCCTTAGAAGATTGCAATTGAATTCACACTACTAATGATGATTATGGCATCTTAATGCAGGTAATAAGAGGTTTGCTTATAGATGCTGTAAGAGGATATATTCACTACTACCTGGCAGAAGGACAGATCAGACGAGAGAGGTGGACTTTGGCTACATTTGCTTCAGTGGGAGTGATGGCAAAGGCTTTATTCCCCACAGGGAGCTGGATCCAAGCTTTGGAGGATGATGTAATTTGATCTGCATACAAATATGTTCATAATCAGCAGGATGAATTGGTCTCGTCAGATTTAAAGTGCTCATACTTTTCTCCTTAACAGCCTCCTTTGAAGCTAATGTTAAAGTTAGCCATGTATGCGACACATTCTTTCACTTTTAAGTTCCTCTTAAATAGAAATATGGCCCAAATCCTGGAACAGCTGCAGTCTTGTGTGAAATAAGTCAGATATGTTTGCTACTGGAACATCAGGATTTTCAGCAGTGCTCAGCTGAACGATTCGGCTGGTTCACATTAGACTTTAATGTGCTCGATGGATTTTTTTTTTGGTTGTATTTAATGTTGCTTGGTGGAGCATTATATCGTTGTGTAACTGGAGTGAAGATTGGACTATAAACTAATCCTTTAAGGCAGCTGAGCAGCATTTTTCCTGGACTTTGATCTTTTATAGGTTTGAATAAAAGAAGGCAGATAACAGGCTAAAAGACACAGAGATCCTTTAAGCATATTATGGGCAGTTTAACATGTCTGTAAACTTACTGTAAATATAATACCTCTCACACTGTGTCGACACATTCTTGATGCTGAATGAACTGCACATCGATGCACCCATTGTTGCCTTTAGGGGAAAACATGAATCCAAACTACGATGGTTTAGGTGTGGAAAATGCAGCGAGCTGGTCTGTCTTTCTCTCTGCTGAGCTTTGTGGTCCCATTTCACTTTTAAGGCTTAGAGGGAGCACTGAAACACTGCATGTTTCAATCGTTACCCACAGCGAATCACCGTGTGGACCAGAAACTAACAACTTGCATCATCGTTCGCAAACACCTGTTGAAATAGCTTACCTGTGTTGTAAATAAGCGATCGGTACCATCATATTTACTGCTTGTTTTCAAGGTTTCCTCTGTGATAACGTTTCTTTCCTTTTGGGAGTGTATGTAAATGATGGACATGGCAAACTAACTGGTCATTGGGGCTTGAATGCGTTGCTAGGTTGCTGCCGATCCCTTCAGATATTTTCAGTCATATTTTGATGTGTTTTGTTGTTTTCATCACTTTTATTTGGTCTTTTTTTTTTTTTGTTTTCTTGAACTCCTACTTGAATGTTTGACCCTCATTGTTTGTTTGAGTGATTTTGGGAATTGTGGATGTTTTATAGGATTTTAAAGATCACACTTTGCTCAGTGGCTGGTATGGTTTTGGAGCTATTCTTCAGCTTCTTATTTGAGCCGTCAACGTCGTTTCCAGAGATGTGCTCACTTTGCTCTGAAGATTCAAATCCCAGACAAAGTGCTGATGAAGCAGGACAGCGTTCTGTGGAACTACCGGGATGTTTTCGTTTTGCTCAGTTTTTTCTTGTTAACTTGTAGAAAAGATTTTTTTTTCCACAGCTTCTCTGCTGTAACCTGATGAACCACTACAACTGTCGGCCTAAAAGCTGCCGTTTCTGATACTTGATGTGGACTGAGCCGTGGCTCTTGTTTCTGTCTTGTGTATAAAATAATTACAGCAGTCGGAGGAAAAACAGCTTTGTGTATTCTGTAGCAATGAATTAGTAAAACTCTATTTTGAAAAATGACATAATTTTGAAATAAAAATAAGTGATGCAACAGAGTAACTTCAGCAGATAAAATGCCATTAACTGCTGAAAATGAATGATATTAAACTTACAAACCTACACAGGATGTTTTGAAAGGGAAGCCCACTGTGGAGGTGTTATATTATATTACGCAAGTGAAAATGTTTTCATTGGCTACTAAAGCAAAGAGTGGATTTACATGCGTTAACTCCTGATTAACAAATGATTCTGGAACAGTGTTGTGTTTGAATAACAGGGTTGAAGGGAGACTGAGCAGTTCACTCGACGCTTCCTGTTTATTGTGAACTCGACAAATAAACATTCAGTGTTGCATCTTTTCTACACGTGTGCTTATTTTGACTTGCAACTTCTGTAGAGGAGAGCATGACTCATCAAGTTATTCATCAGTTTGCAAATTCCAAGCACTTTTTATTGAGCGCTAAATCACTGTGATTTTTATTTTCCACAATAATTAACAAAGGAAAGAACACTTTGGCTTTTCACAGCTCATCAGCTGCTCCTTTGTGTAGTAAGTTCAGGGTGGAGATTGAGATCTTTTGGAGGGAATCCCATCAAGAAGAGGGATCAATGGACTTCCCTGTTTTGCCCGGCCCCAGAGCTCACTGGAGGAAAACCTCTGCATTAAATTTTAGTGCATATTTGTAATAAATACCTTTTAATTAGGTTATTCCAAATAAACAAAATTTCATTATTCTGATCATGGTACAAAGTCAACCTATGAAAAGTTAAAAATGAAAACTAGTGTCTTTCAAATATTGTACACTCAGACTGGATTTCATACAAGCAACAAATTTTTTACCCCTCAGCCATGAAAGGCTCATGTTGTCACTCCGCCGGTGAGGTGGGTGTGTGGGAGGCGTGGACACTTAAGTTTGTGATAAATTGCAAATGAGGCGTTTGAAATTAATACCATACATGTATCTACTAAAAAAACAAAACTCCAATGACTTCAAATGTCAGTGATGTCAGGTCAAGGTCAGAGGTCAGGTTTTCTGAAGATGCCAATGCGACGTCACATACATTCTGTATAGTCAGACTCGAACGTCAAGGAAGGTGGTAGGGAAGCAGACATTTCAGGTTTCCAAGGTGAGCAATTTATTTACAGTGAACTTAATTTAATGTAACTTAACAAAACTTCCTCCCCAAATAAACTCTATTAACAAACTGCAAATTAACATGGCTCTGGTAACACAGCTCACCTCTCCTGCATCTGGTAGAGACTGGCTTTAAATAGGGCCATCAATTTCCCTCCAATTGCCCAGCCAGTACCACTCACTCAACTGAGGCATCTAAAACTACACAGATGATCTAAAAACACAAAACCTCTACACACTTCTAACATGCACATTTACACAACTAAATGGCAGTATTAACGAAAGGAAAAACATTCAACAAATCCCTTTAAACCATAACACAAACAAAAGGAAGCATCTCTATGGAAAAAGAAACCCCTCCACTTGGTTTGACCTGCTGATGTCATATGTGACATCATCAGGACTTTAAAATGAGGAAATGCCAGGCAGGCGTTTCCTCACACCTGACCCTCATGAAGACTGAAAAGACAAGCAAAGTAAATATGAACAAATGACTTAATCTGTAACATAATAAAATATAAAGAAACATGTAACTGAGTATTTAGCTTAATTTGCAGAATGTTTGATTTGCCGGCAACAAAACGCTTACACAAACAAACCCGGGATAGTGAGTGAAGCAATGTTACTTGACAAATGGCAAAACATAGTAAATACATAGAAACGGAATAATGTGTACAATGTGTACAATGTGCAAAAAAAAAAAAAAAAAGGTAAACACATATGGGACAAATGGAGAGCATTGCAACTGCTCCTCCACTTTGTCACACTGTCATCTACAGATCCGTATGCCCTAAATGCCCTAAAGTGCTTTTATGCTGATTGAGCCATGTTTATGATGCTAAAATTAAATTTTACTGAGTTGGTGCCGTGCAGCAGATTGGTTTAATTACAAATGGATAACTGATTTTACATGATTCAGTTAGATTTTATACATGTGAGACATATTAATCATCCCAGT
The DNA here is from genome assembly GCF_057382095.1 of Aulonocara sp. 'chitande type north' Nkhata Bay. Lineage (NCBI taxonomy): Eukaryota > Metazoa > Chordata > Actinopteri > Cichliformes > Cichlidae > Aulonocara > Aulonocara sp. 'chitande type north' Nkhata Bay. The sequence continues at coordinate 17,338,490 of NC_141345.1, forward strand.
TTACTTTGCATTTGTTTAACTCACTTAATGCTGCTGAGCAGCTTTTTCCAGAGGCTGAACAGGTCTGCTAACATTGTTGCCATTGTTATTTGTCAGTCTGTATATCCTCAGTTCTTTTCCTTGCCTCCCCTCCGGCCAGTCTGAGTCTCTCCCACCAAAGATAGGAGCAGAGGAGGTGAGGAAGGAGGTCAGTCAGCATCACTGTAGTGATGAGAGATGTTTACTTTGGAGCCTCATTTCAACACGTGTCAGTTAAAAGAAGTGCGGCACCTGGTATCTCTCATTGTTCCTTTTGAAAAGTTTACCATTCTGTAAAATGGAACGATATCCTTTGGATTTTTGCCACACTTTCAAACGGTGAAGACCAGAAAGTTGGATCACCATCCTGATCTTTTTGCTTTTTGTTTCCCTCTATACAGCAAAGGTAACAACCACTACAGAAACATACACCTGTGTGTCTCTTCTGTCCTCCAGATATATTTTATGAAACGGCATTCTGTAAGATGGCAAACTGACATACTTATTTGGTCTCAAGATTCAGAAAAGAGAGAAGGCAGGGCTGAAAAAATAAAAAACCCAACCTGTGACATCACATAAATGGATGAACAGATTGGAGGTTGGAAATCGGTGTGCTTTTACCTTTAGTAGTTCTCATTCATTATTTGCTTCCTCCTGTTGCAGTTGTGCTCATGAGTAAAATAACATATGTGGGTAAGATATAGCTTTTACTGATTTGCACATTTGGGGTGATGCTGACCTGATTTTCACCAAAATGAATCTGAATATATAGAACAATCATGCATAATGGACCTTCCATGACCTTCCAAGCTATATAGTTTGTCTTCCATATTTCCAACTATATCCATAATCACATACTGTGTATGCTACCATTGTATATAGTATTATCTTACTATTTTTCATTGATTGTACTTAATTGTATTTTTGTATTTCCTTCATATCTGTACCTGAGCTGAGGTGACGCAAAAATTTCCCCGTTGTGGGATCAATAAAGTCTTATCTTATCTTACAAGTAAAAACAAATACACGCTTGTAAAGTTCCCTTCAGGAAGGACAAATAACAGGAAAGGACCCAAAAAACAACACAGAATAAAATAAAACATTTTGTGCTGTAATAATTAATTTAATTCTCCAATCAAACCTGCATCAATGAATTAATTTCAGAATTGATTTTTTTTTTACTGGGTTGATAAGATTTGGGACTGTAGGGGGCAGCAGTGCGTCTAAACCGGAAGAGGAGCAACGAAGAAAAGAGAACTGATGTGACGTAGTGTTTACACTACACAGTGGATTCGCGAGGACGTGTAGGCTAACGGGGCTAATTTAGAGGGTTTTGCTTCAAAATTGGATGTTTCTCCGTGTAGTTTGGTGGCAGTTTCCGCATTTTCCATGGGCGCTCACGGAGTTTTGGGAAACGAGCCCGACTCCATAGACTACTCTGTGCACGAAGCGTGGAACGAGGCCACGAATGTCTACCTGCTGGTGATCCTGGTCAGCTTCGGCCTGCTCATGTACGCCAGAAAGTAAGGACGCGTTTCTTAACCTTACCTCATAACGACTGTAAATAACTGGTTTGGCAGGTTAACATGTTACAGGTCAAACCGTGTGCTCGTTGATGATGTTCCCCTAGTTGTTTGCGGATAACGAGCACAGACTGACGCTGTTTGTTTACGTACGCTTTAGAAACAAGAGGAAGATCATGCGCATCTTCACTCTGCCTCCCACCGCGGGCAGCAGCCCGGAGCCCAACTTCTACGACAGCCTGCAGAAGGTCCGCCTGCGACAGCAGCTGGAGATGTACTCTCTGGGTGAGGATGCATGTGGGCTGATGTGGATTGCAGTGAAACTCGATTTGACGCTACAGTACTGTGCAAAAGTCTTGACCCGCTTCTAATTTCCTCTTACTTTACCAGGAAGATGGGAAATAAGGGTCGGGTCTGGGTTTTCCCCTTTTCTTTTACATACTCTTCATACTTTTCTCTCCCTCTTCTACTTGTCAAGATTCAAGGACCCACTCCACACCACGCCGAGATACGCCATGTTTTCAGCTAACCTCTCTGTGGGAATCGCCTTGTTGTTGCAAAAATACTATTTTACGCCGACCACACTGTTATTTGTAACCTTTTTTTCCCCCTTAGATTCAGCTAAAGAAATGAAAACAAGGATGCTCCTAAAACAGATACAATTAAAATTTGGTTCTTTGCCAAGTGGAGTCATCCATGAGTAAGATGCCTTTTTATATGCTTGGATCATTCGTAGGTCAGTGTTAAGTCGCTTAACAAAAAAATGAATAAATAAATACACGATATGGTACAAAGACTGGACCAATGCAAGTGATGTCCAAGGAATAGTGTTTTAATTGGTCAAAACAACTTTAAGAAATTACAAGAAATTGTCTCCATTGAAGCAAAACGGTAGGTGGCTCAAGACTTTTGCACAGTACTGTAGATGCTGCCTTTATTGAACTAAAATAAGGTTGCACAGCAAGTCAGTGAATATTGTGTGGCAAAGCCTTTAACATTAAATTCAAATTCAAATTTTTATTTGTCACGTACACAGTCATACACAGTACGATATGTAGTGAAATGCTTGGACAACTGCTCGTGACCTAAAGAAAACAAAAAAGGAAAAGGCTATGAATAAGATAGGAAATAAATATGAAAAATTAAAAAGGGTCAATTTAACTAGGAAGGAATAAAATATAAATTAAGGTTAAAAATGAAATAACTGTACAACACAAATTAGAATGAAGGGTAAATTTAACTGGGAAGAATAAGATAAAGATAAATATATAAATTAAAGTTGAAAATAAAATAACTGTACAACAAAATACACAATACACAATATAGAACTATATAAGAATGTATGAAGAAATCTAAATATAAATAAATATATACACAATAACAGCAGCTGTACAAGTATTAACCGGAAATGAAGAATATAGTGACCAGTGTTGTGCAAAACCAAAGTCCAGAAAGTCCAGTGTGTGTGTACACTACACAACATTACACTGGGTTGTGCTTGCTGGTGAGGCTATGGCTGGACGAAGCCAGACGGAGGTTTGATATTGAGTTGTTGTTTTTTTTGGGTTTTTTTGTGTGTGTGTGTGTGTGTGTGTGTGTGTGTGTGTGTGTGTGTGTGTGTGTGTGTGTGTGAGAGTGAGACTGTTTTTCAGCCTTAGAGGTTTTGTTTTCCAGGTAAAACCTCTGCGATCATGCCTCCCCTACTTGTCTACAGTGAGCCTCTGTAGCACGTGCGTAATTCTAAAACACACCCCAGAGTTTAGATTCTATTGAGCTGAGCAGACTCATTTTATTGATTTATTTATTAGCATTCAAATATCTCACTGAATACAGAATAAAGATCTACCACAAAGCAAGAAAGCACGAGACAAGGCTAATCAAAAGGTATTGGCCGAATATGCTTATTACGCCAACCCTTTTAACAAAAGATCTTTCAGCATGCAGCTCATGTACAAAACAAAAACTTTCCACCTTAGATAAGTAACTATATTAAATTAAATGTCATTAATATAATCAAAGCAAAACAACCAAGAGTTTCAGTGTTATTATTTTGCTCTTTTCATTCTTGATTTATAATTTTTCTAATACTCTATTTTTAAACAACGAAAATAAACTGCACCTGTTCCACCAGTTAACTCCTCTAACAGAAACACTCTGCTTTATCTTTGTCCTTATGTTTTTTTTTGTTGTTGTTTTTTTTTAAAGAAATCTGTTCCCCTTAAGTCGTATTTACCAAACAAAGAGCAAAAAAGTAACCTGAAATCACTGTAGTGTGAAACCAGATACTAACGTAGTCGAGCCTGTGTGTGCTGGCTCAGTGTGGGCTGCGTTAGATGGGGAAAAGTGGGGATTTTTTTTTTTAAACTGAGTTATCTGGTGGCTCTTTTGTGTAATGTTTTCCTTCACATTAATAAAGACATTAATTCAACATTTCAAAATGGTGCATAAAACATTCACAAGAGTGTGGAAAGCCTGCTGGACGACCTGTAGATCTTCTGCTTATTGTAGTAACTCTCCGTCTGTCTCATGTCTCGCCTTCTAGCCAGGAAGTTTGAGCAGCAGCAGCAGCAACAACATCAGCAGGGCCAGTCAGACAGTGTGCAGCTCTCCATGGAGTGAGAGCCCGTCTTCAAGCTTCTCCTGCCCGTGGATATGAAAGGACTGGGATGGTTGCAGAGTTTGTGTAAAAAGAATCTGCACCCATCCTTGCTGCTTCATTCACCGTCTGACGTTTCATTTGTGCACGTGGAGCTGCTCCACAGCTACAAAACAAAGCTGTGGATGCTTTTGTACAGCTGGCAGCTAGCAGGTGTGCTGTCTCACACAACAGTGACACTAAGCAGGTGTGACGAGCTAAAGCTGGAACTGCAGCGTTCGACACTGACACAGGCTGTACATGGTTCATCCCATTTCTTCTTTTTTCCCAGATGTGTGCAGAGAAAAGATTCTTAAATGTGAAGATGAAGGCACATAAACCTGAAGTTAGTAGTTAGATTATTTGTAAATGCATCATCTGGATCTCTGTGGGTTTTGTTTTGAAATAGCTGCTTCAGTTCACGTATATAAAGATTTTTCCTTCTAGCATTGAGCTTAAGACAGCACAGATTCACTGTGGAAAGTCCTGTTAAAAAAAAAAAAAAGTAACACGATTCTCGGGTCAAATGAGTCGTTTGTCTGAAACAGGCTGTTGGTACAGCTCCTCAGTTCATCCACTGAAATAAACTCTCTGCTAGCTTTCATCCGATTGGCTGCCCCTCATAAACTAAAAACAGCATGAGGATGGCGCTTTGGCGCTCACAGCCAGAGGTGTGATGTCATAAGAAAGAGAAAGGGCTCTTGAGGAATCCAGAAAGATTACCATATTAGGTGTGTCCCCTCTCTGACATCATACAGAGCCAAGAGTAGAAAAGCCTGCTTGAAAGTGTTTAAAGCAGCCTGAAGCTCTTTGTTTGAAATGGCTGCAGGTGAAAGCTTGTACGTAATACCAAGCTAATTGTTTTGAAACTGCAATAGGTCACCTTTAACTTTGTGGAACACCATTATGATTTTGTAGCTGATTTCACACAATCATCATTATAATAAAATGATTCTATGTTGATGGCTTAAAAGTGTGCAACGAGTTGGAATATTACTGCTGTGCTGACAGCTCTCAGTTTATAAAATAACACGTGTTGGTTATGTAGTATTCAGACTTTTTCTGTTGTAAAAGTTCAGATTTTGTAAGAAAATCCAGAGAAAAGACGTCTTAAAGGTCTCCAGAATGTTGTTTTATTTATAATGTAACACACTTGTCACATCTGTCAGCATATTTCAGCTGCTGACAGAATATTAAAAACACCACAGAGAAATAAAAAAAAAAACAAAATAATGTGCTCTGAAAACGCAACTATATACAGAAAAAAGGCAGCCAGTCGGTAAACTGCAATAAAACAAACAGCCAGCGGATTCTGCATAGATGCAATAAAGTTCAAGTAGTAGCAGCAAGAAAGCATACAGCTCTTCTAAATGCGATGCGCTTTTGATTCCCTCAATGGCGCGGGCACACGTCCACGTCTTCAACGGGGAGCGTGGAGGCGTACTCAGACCCCCAGTCTCTGAGGAACAGCTCCTCTGCTTGGCTCTGCAGAGTCTGCTGGCCCGGTTTAACAGCAGAGCCCGTCTGGTTCACCACCAAGCCCACGCCAGCCGTGAACGCAAAGTAGTTTTCTGACCAGTTGGACGTCCCTGTGAAGAGAAGCAGTTTAACAAGCTGGACCACAGGAGACTCTGGGTGAGAGCTACAGTCTCCATTTATCGAATGCTTTTCTATACTTTCTGTCACACGTACACAAGTTTAAAACAATGTGATCAGACAGTTTTTTACTCTTAGATCTGTATGTTGTGACAGAGATTGGAAATACCTAATATGGTCATTTTAGAAGCCCCGCCCACCTGGTGTTTAAACCGTGGAGGATGGCTTTACAAGGAGAGCAGCTAAAACAATTAGAGGATGAAGCGCTGCACTAAGACTCAATATGTGATGAACAGTGTTGAGTAAGTAACTTTAAATTAGTAACTTAGTTACATTACTAGTTACTTATATCAAAAGTAACTCAGTTACTTCAAGTTACTTTCAGAGTAACTAGTTACTAGGGAAAGTAACTTTGGTTTAACTCAGAATTCTCTTGTTAATGTGTTGCTTCCGTAACTGGACACCCAGCCAGACTGCCAGTCTTCTAGCTTGCTTACTTGCCACAAGTGCACTGTGCCACCTACCAATAGAAAGGAAAAAATAATGTGCACACTTCCACGAGAGAAATCCCACGCCTGATTCTATCCTAGCCATTCTATCCTCGCTTTTTACATCCAACACAAAAACTGCAGTCGTGGTGCTTTCGATTGTACTCAGAACTCGGAAATTCTGCCTTCTGAATAGGAAGATGTAGGTAACCCCAGACTGCAGATGAGCTGCTTACAGAGCTGGACTGGGACAAAAAAAATCGTCCCGGGGAATTTGACTAGAGACCGGCCCACCATTATAGGAAAAATCATAAAGCCTTTGAATGAAAATAAACACTGTTGTGACAGTGATGTACACTGTTCTGATGGTATATATGTATCAATCTATCAATCGTTTGTTGTAAGACTCAGATAATTATTTTTTTTAAAAGCTAGACATTTTAAATGAGAATAAGAAAAAAAAGTATTTCCCCTCTCCCTTTTAATGCCCTACATGGACCCCAGGCAACACTTTGCTAGACCCGCCCCTGCACAGTTACCAGCTGTCAGCTAAGTAACAAAAAGGATCCTGGTGTTATTTGTCTCTCAGAAACAGTTCATAACTTCCCTTCAACTCATTCATGTCACCTTAAAGGTAAACCTGTTTCTCCATCACAGCTCTGGTGATTCAGTAAGGACATCTCCTGGTTTCATCTTCATGCTTCCATCTCACCACATAACCAAACCGACATCATGACCAGCAGATTTACAGCTGTGGCTCCAGCAAACATCAGCTGATACTAGAAATTAATATTAAATAAATTCTAACAACAGCTGATCAAGCTTAAACGTGCTGCTGTTGTTTAGCGCGACATGGTTTCCTCTTTCTGGCGCAAAGTGGGCGATAAATAAACAAGAGACAAAAGCCGATCAGCTGATCATTGATCAGTTTTACGATTGAAGCAGAAACAGGAGAGGGAGGGTGAGAGAATGAGAGAAGAAGAGGCAGCTGTGCAGCAAAGACAGAATAACTCCAGCTTTGTGTCTTTTTCATTGTAGCTGAAGTCCGGGACAAACTGTGTTTCTTTTCACCTAAATACGAAACGCGTAATAATTTCTCTGAATACGAGACGATTCCGTTTTTTACAGGACGATTGGCAACTCTAATAATTAACCTTATGAACAAAATAAAGTTCAACATCAGTAACATAGCACCACCCAGCTGTATAGAAACTCCGTCATGCTAGCTAGCACGCAGTACGAAAAAGTCAGCACAACGAAAATAAACTCCAACTAAACTTGGTTCATATCTGACCCAGATGGACTGCAGGTCATAACACTGTATATAAATGCCACTTGTTTTGCACATATTCAACTCTGTATATTTTATATATTTTATTATTATTATTATTATTTTATTTTATTTTTTTACTATTTAATTTATAAAAATGTGTATACACACACACACACACACACACACACACACACACACACACACACACGTAGGAAAATATTTAGTATACACATCCAGAAATGCATACACTATTATATATTGTACATATATTTATTAGTTTCAGGTTGGCCATTCTTGTATTTTGCTCGTTTGTGTTGTTGTGTTTGCACATCTCTGTTGCTTGTGGGGCTCGCACACAAGAATTTCACTCGCATGTGCTGTGCCAGTGTGCCTGCACATGTGATGTGACAATAAAAAGTGATTTGATTTGATTTGAACTTCTTACCTGAAGTTCAGTTCACCTGACACTCTCGGACCAGCGGCCGCTTCGGGTCTCTCCTCTTGCCTCCCCTTTCCTTCATCCACCTGCTGCCCTCCACCACTTGCTAATGTTATTGAATCTGTGGAAACTCCGTGATAGCCACCACACGAAGTAACGAGTAACGACCCTATCTAAATCCCAGTAACGCGTTCCTGGTTTTGGCATAATAACTAGTTACCGTGCTCGTTACCACAATAATAACGTAGTTACTGTAACGCGTTACTTAATAACGCGTTAGTCCCAACACTGGTGATGAATGCAAAGCTACTTTTGGAAAGTTCAAGAACAGAAACAGAGCTGAAATTGAGTATAATCGTTCCACTTTACAGACATTACCTACTAAATGTTAAAAGCTGGACACCTTATGCTGTTAAATTTTGCCTTTCACAGTTCAAAGGAGCTAAAAAGTGTTAAAATGTAGCCAGTGCTGGCAGCATACCTATATAGACCACTCTGTCTGTAACCATGTACTTGGCATGGTTGACTCGTGCAAAGGGAATCTTCTTCTGCTCTGCTGTTGAAGGCACTGTAAAGATTTTCTACAGATCATACAAAAAACGTTGCTTTAGAATCCGCCATGTCATCGGTGACTTAAAATGTTTCATGAAAAGAAAAATCAAATCTTCAAACGTACCACGTCAATGTCGCACGTCAGTGGATTCCTCCTGAGCACCTGCAGGGACTGCAGGAAGATGAACATGTCAGGAGAAGAATGCTCCCAGCAGCTGACCAGCAGTTGGACTCGCACGCCTCTGGTGCACGCCGCAGCACGCAGGGCCATGTCGATGGCGGGCCAGAACCTGAAAATGAGAGACCAGGACATACTTTAAAGCTCTACAGCTTCCACAAGACACATCAGCACTTTTACTGTTTGATGCAGGCAGGTAGAAGCAGAACGAGCAAATTTCTTCCTCCTGAAATGCTCTCTGAGCGTGTGTACTTGATCTTAATGAGAGGCTGCTTTGTAAGCCAATCTTTTACCTTTTTAGTAAGTCGACATAACATTTTTTAACAGCATAACAGTAATTTCTGATTGTGTCTTGCATTAAGGTTGACTAACTTAAGAATCGCTATTAAATGACATGAACAGTGCAGCTGTGTGAGTGGAGTGTACCTGAGTGGCTCCGTGAACTGAGACAGTGGAAGGAAGTCCATGACAGAGATGTAAACGAATCCCTGAGCATCGTTGATGACAGACAGAATAGTGGACAGATCGTCAGAGCGGCCACGGGCTGAGATTTGTGGAGGGGCGCTCTGCAGAAAACAGACACAGCAGAAGCAATGATGATCAACAGAGCCAACACAGGAGGAAGAAAAGCCTGTGACAGCTGAGTGATGTCCTTATCTTGAGATTGGAATGGTGCAAAAGCAGTTTCAGACAAACATACAAATGTTGTTTTTTAGCTTTACACCAAAACATATTCAGGGCATAGTTACATTATGAAGATGAATTTATTTCAGGGGGCTAAACCAAAGTAAAAGTCCCAGAGTGCAATTGGTGTTTCTGTGAACCCACAACATGCAGCTAAAGGAGCTCTGGATACAAGAGCTCTATGAAACCTACACTTTTTTTTACATTCTTACAAAAAAAATAGTGCCCTGGTGATTGCAGACTCCTTTTTCATGGTAAAGAAAACCCGAGAGCACATCAGTCTTAGAGGGGTAAGCACAGAAGTAAGCATATCATTATCCAAGTCGAACATAAGAGGAATCTTGCAGAGAGTTCAGTACACCATGCAAACCAGCTATCGTAACAAAGACAGAAAGGGGAGATTAGACACAAACATCTACAAAAATCTGAACGAGCCCCAGAAATCCTGGTCCAGCATTCTCTGGACGAGGGAAGCTCAGATCAGCCTGCAACCGAAGGACAAAAGAAAAGAAACTGGAAGAGAAGATAAAACCACAGAGAAGGCTTGGAATGGTTTATGATCTGAAGTATGATGGCATGAACAGGGATGGCTTCCCGTGGCACTGGGCCACTAATGTGTATTCATGATGTAAAAGAAGGCAGTTAAAGACGCACCATCTGTACAGATTTAGAAAAGAACAGCAAATTAAAATAATAATGAACAAAGATGTTGGTTTTAATGTTTCTCTCACTGACTAAAAGACTCCAAACAAACCACAGACAGCAGCTGTCTGTCTTTTTTGTTTATTCCTGATCAAATGTTAGGATATTCCCATTCGTTCAGTGTTGGGAATAAATCTGTTTGTCATTGAGCATTTAGTATGATGACGTAACATAGACTCATCTGCCTGTGTCTATAAAACAAATAGCAATCGATGCAACACAGTTCCTGTAAAATGACAGCAGAACTCAAAAGGATTCCTCCTGAAAGGATACTCACAGAGAGGTAGACCTGAGCAGGGACCCCGTTGAACTTCAGATGCAGGGGCTTCTGGGAACTCGACAGGGCAGAGAGGCGAGCGGGCCAGTACGGAGGCAGGGAACCGTTTATCACACCGCCGATGCTCCAATACACCCCAAAGATCCGAAAGGCATCCTGAGCCAGGCAGCTGCAGTCCTCCACTGACAGACCCACCTCCTTCACCTTTGTTCAAGAGAGTCCACAGTCTGCATTAGCTCTGACACAGCACAGCCACTGTGCTAGTATGCACGATGTGTGGGCTGATACAGGGATGTAATTACTTCTTCTAAAGGGAAATGTATCATTTTCAGGTTTTAAAGCTGGACTCTGTATTTTTATTCATGGACTCCAGTAAAGCAGCTTTGCACAGTTCATGCTGGGCTTTGGTGTAGCTGCTCTTTTAGGGCCTCTCCCAGTTTACGTCTAACTGGCTGCCCCTCACCAACAGAGGGTTTAAATCAGCAGCTGAGCGGGGCTTCTGTGCCCATTGACAGAGCTGACCATATTAGAAATATTTCTTCTCTATGACAGCACAGAGGAAACAAAAACCATGAGACATCAGTCCTGCACTCTGTTGACACTAATGTACTTAAGCTGGGACGGATCTGTCTCCCTGCCCCACTTAAAAATGTTGTGTGGAGACTTCTTACTTGACATTACCCGACTAAAAACAGGGGGATTAGTGAGGATATCCATCTCTTATACAACCTATATATAATAGTTTAGGAGTTTGCACCATACCTGGCTTAGAGAGCGCCAGTCCATGTTAGCACTGCCCACATAGAAGTGCTTTTGGTCAACCACCCACAGCTTGGTGTGGACGATGCCTCCAGTAACGGCTTTGAGGTCCACCTCTCTGACCTCTGCACCTGCAACGGAAAAACAAAATAGCATGGGAAATTAATGCTGAAATTCCTTAAACGTCCTATTCTGAAACACAAACCTGGCACTCTTACCTGTCCCAGCCAGGTCGGCTGTGTCGTGATTTGACTGTTGGGGGGCGTTGACAGCGATCTGGAGCTTTACACCTTTGGATTCAAGTTTCATCAGCTGCTCAAAGACCTTTCTTCCCTGAGAATCATGCGAGGCCATTAGCTCAGAGGCTTAAAGCTTCAGGTACAACCATCTGATGTGCCGCATTGTGAGACCTGAGTGTGCAGGTGGTTGTGCTCACCTGAGAGTCTGAGGATTCGTGCGAGCCCAGATCGCTGTCCCGCAGTGTGAAATAAAAAGCGGCGATGTGGACTGAGCTGTTGGCTCTGTCCAGCAGGTGCAGCCAGCTGTCTGCGATGCTCTTTCTGGACGAGGGGGAAGACTGGTAGAGACCGACAGGAATGCTTTCCACCAGGTGCACTCTGAACAACAAGGACCACATTCAGCAGTACATTAGTTAATCCTGACAGGTGAATATAATATTTCTGACATAAATAACTCAAAAATATCCAGTTGCTGATATCATTTACCGACAGTCAGTGCTACAGGGCTCTGGTAACAATCCAAAGCCCTCCAGCCAGTGCAGCTCCAGCTGAGCCGTGAGCTGGGACACGGACATGGGAAGCCCGTAGTGCCACACGTGGTGAGAGAACCCTCCGAGAAGCAGCAAGGTGGTGCTCAGGAAGCAGAAGAGGGTAAAACTGGGACATCCTGACCTCTGAAGGATGATAAGGGGAGAATTTATACACTCCAACAGGCTACATCACACTCACAGCTTAAGCATAGCATAGCATACTGTGATGCATACCAAAGCTGCTACTGCAGGGAGTGGTAGAATTCTGAAGAATTCCTAAATATGCCTCAGCTGAGACGATCAAGGAAACAGACGCCAGTGGAAGCTCTCAGTCTCAAACAGTGACATAACTCACCTTGGCTGACTTGGTTGCTTTCACTTTAGCGGGCGTCTTTGGTGCTGCAGCAGCGTCTGAGTCGGGATCTGCTTTTTTCTCTTCGAGCTTTGGGAACTTTGACTGGCTTATGAGTGGTTTACGATCCTCCTTCACTTCCTCTGATCTCTCACCAGCCAACTCATCCTCACATTCAGCTTCTGATGAAGATATACTGTCCCTCAAACCAGCTGTGTTCAGTGGCTCTGTCTCCCATGGAGGTTCTTCGTCCATTATAGCTTCCACTTGGCTGTCCTCAGGTGCTTGAAAGATCTCTGCAGACTTTTCAGAGTCTCCAGATGGAGTGAGGAGAATCCTGTCTTTAACTGCGGGGTCGTACGTCTCCGCTGGCTCCTCCCAGGGTATCTTGCTGGGGAAGCTCTCGCGTGGCAGATGTGTTGTAGGCCCATCTGGGGTGGTTTCTGAGGTTTTGCTCTTGACTTGCTCTGATCTGAGAGCAGGCCGGGGGCTTGCAGTCAGAAGAGGGGAGTGAACAGGTTGAGCAGCAATCAGAGGGCCGTGAGCTGTCGCAAGAGCCACTTCTGTCCTGCTGAATGTAGAAGGAGCCTCGAAGCCAATTTTGGGGGTGTGGAACAATGGCGCGGGGAGCGCTGTTTCTCTGGGATCAGGCGGCTTGGACTTTGAAGTTTCCAGACTTCCAAGTTTCTCAGGAGGCTGAGCATGGACTGGAGTGTCCTTTCTGGGAACCGGCAGCTCCGTGCTCTGACTGGCTCCAGCGGGTCGCTTCTGGAAAGTTGGGATTCTGGAGACTGGTTTCCCACCTTTGCGGTTCATGTCTTCTTTCTCCTCGAGGTCTTTTTTCAAACTCTTTTCGTCAGCTTGGAGACGGTCCAGCACAACACTGCAATCCTTCAGATCCTGAGGAAGATGAAATATCTGTTATAAATCTGTGTAATCATGTAGCACACACACACACACACACACACACACATGAAGCAGGGATTCTGAATAGCTTCATGGCACACACCAAAGGAAACGTAACACCTACGGCTATCTAAAAAGCTAGCAGTGAATCACTGAGAGACTTTTCCAGTCTTAGTCTTCCTGCTCCCGCTGGCTCCCGTCAACATCAAAGCTCCCACACTGACTAGCTACACCCATTTAAAGCAGCTCTCCTGACTGGTGCGTGGCTGCTGTTGACTTGTTAATATTTGTTTACCTGCATGACACGAGCCTTACCGTGGCTACAGCATTGTTTGACCTGATATTCTCATGGCAGTCAGTGCTCAACATTAGCCTTGCTCTGCTCCACCTCTGCCTGCTCATTTTCATAAATACACTGACAGCCCAGTGGTCCAAAAGTGGGCGTGGCCACTCTACAGGTCACATTTTATGGATGCTACATTAACTTGCCAGTAAAATATATAGCAGTGCCCCCTACAAACAAACAAACACTTAGATACGTACCTGCGTTTCCAAACATACTTCATATTACACCCGTCAGCCACAACATTGAAACCCCTGCACTGATTTTAATGGGTCACTTCATTGCACTGGGTCATTGCATTAATGTAAACGATACTTTGATACACTGTTGAAAGCCAAGCACATTTGCAAAACATGTTCAGGAACAGCCGCCAGGCTCCCCAGATCTACACTTCCAGAAAGATCCTCACTTATTAAAGACAATGAAGACAATGTCAAACCATATATGCATTCCCGTATAGTAAGTGAGACCTGGTGCTAAAGTGACCCAGCTGTAGTTAATCAGTGTCACCCATTTCATGAAAACTGGCACATTATGAAACAAAACAACCTCCCCAAACTGTTGAGAACAGAAACTGTAAAACAATCACGCCTGGAAGAACGTTTCTGTCTTAAACAAACAGCAATTTGTCTCCTCCCTTTTATCAAAAGAGCTGACGATGCACAAGTGGTAAAGACACGTTTTTAAAATGTGCTGCTGGCATCAGCATCATCATGCATTTTAATGATAATAATAATAATACATTTTATTTATGAGCGCCTTTCAAGTCACCCAAGGACACTTTACAATAGGATAAAACACTTAGTAAAACAATGGCAGAATAAGAACAATAAAATAAAGCACAAGATAAAATGAACAAACAGTGGATTCACAGTGAATATGCAGATTTGAACAGATGAGTTTTGTTCTGCTAATCCAGTTTAGGGTCACAGTTGGGTAGGAGCCAATCCCAACTGTGAAAGGGTGAGAGACAGGGTACACCCTGGACTGGTTGCCAGTCTATGTGGCAAGGCTCACACACAGAGACAGAACAGATTTACACTCATATTTGCAACTACGGCCAATTAACCCAACATGCATGTCCGAGTATCCAGAGAGACCCCAGGCTTCAGCTTTTCCAGATATATTTGAACCCAGCAAGTTTCATGTTTTACAGTTGCCTTTATTTTAATTACAGAAATACTCTACTATTCTGCAATATTCATTTACTTTAAATTCAACTGTATTCATATAATCATCACAGCAACAGTCACCTCAAGGTGCATTATACTGTGGTCTTCTCTCTACAATAATACAGGGAGAACCCCAACAATTAGTCGACCCCCTATGAGCAAGCACTTGGCAACAGTGGGAAGGAAAAACTCCCTTTTAACAGGATGAAAATTCCAGCAGACCCAGGCTCAGGGAGGGGCAGCTTCTCTGGTTGGTGGTAAGGGGAAAAAGACGAGACAATAGGCATGCTGCTGAAGAGAGCCAGAGACTAATAATAACTAAAGATTAAATGCAGAATGGTTTATAAACACAGGTTGAGTGAAGAAAAAACACTTGGTGCACCGTGGCCCCCAGCAGCGGACGCCCATTGCAGTGTAACTAAGGGAGGGTTCGGGGGTCACCTGATCCAGGCATAACTATTAGCTTTATCAGAGGGAATGTTTTATAGAGTTTTAAGGAACCACAAGAATGCCAGCTGTCTGAGAACAAAGTGCTCTTTTGGGGTGATATGAGATATTTAAGAGAGAGATGAAAATAGATATAAGCCAGTATTGATTGTGACTATTCAATCTTCTGTTTATTACTAAATAAGCAACAGCTCTCTTCTCTGCCAGCAGGGCAAAGGAGGTTGAGACATTTCCGCACTGGCCTGCCAGTATTTCCCGGAAGCGGTTTTATTCAGCTGCAATGACACAAAGCAGGATATTTATACTGCAGGGCTGTGCAAATAGGAGCTCTGCCACACCCAGGAGGCCTCACAGGTGGCTCTGCTTTGCTCCCTCCCCCCACATCATGCGTGCACAGAACAATATCTGAAAGTGAGAGAAAGGGGGGTGTTTGTAGGTGAATTATAGCCTACCGTCAGATCTGCCTCCTCAGCAGCTTCCTCCTCCAGCTCAGCCTCACGTCTCTCCATCTCCTCCTGGAGCAGGACAAGCTCAGAGTCTGACTCGTCTGACTCCTGACAGGAGATATCGGTAACACCGTTAACGTTAACAAGCGATGGAATAAAGCACTAGTTGCTGCGTGCACTCTGCATTAAGTGTGTTAACCATTAAAGTAACAGAAAAGGGGAAGGAAATAATATGAAAGGTATTTTTTTGTTATTAACCACATATAAACATCCTAAGCTAGTTAAAAAAACTTACCATGATTAGAGACCTTTAACTAAGTTTTGGCTCGCACGCGGAGTTAGCTAAAACAATGCTAGCCGCTTAAGCAAATATTTATTGCGGTAAAAAAAAAAAAAACTAAAGCAGTAAAGTTGGATGACTTAAGAGCAGTACGGCCTCTTTATAATCCTCGCTTAAGTATTCTACACGTATTAGCCAACTAACGTCTTCGCCGTTGACGTTAGCCAGTGAGCTACGTGGCCCACGATGAAGTTTGCAGCAGCGGAGGAAGAGGAGGCGGAAAGGAAAGGCTGAGTAATAGAAATCCCACCTCGTACGTAGCTCTCTCCTGCCTGCTCCTGGAGCTTCTCCTGGCTGTCGGTGTCGGCAACTGTACCTCGCCGGGGCGGAGGGACTTTCTGGATCGCAGTACCATGGGCATCCTGGAGCACTTTTTTTTTTTTTTAATAATGCAGCACCTTCGTGACTCGAGGCTTAACGGACGCTGCGGAGCGTTAACAGCGGGCTCGTTTGTCTGCGGTGCCGAGGAGAGCTCAGCGACACACCCGCTAAAGCTACGCTTCAGTTGATTTTTTGGGATATACTCACATTTATTAAAAACAAATCGATTGGGTCGTGTAAACAATCTTTAAATTGATTTGAATGCACCTACCTTCACGCCATACGTAAACAACAAATTGAAAAAACCGCGATTTCCTGTCTTCGCTGATTGGCGGTTGAAATCAAAACTGTGGCTCCTCCCACAAGTCTTGACTCACGTCACACAATGCGGAAACCAAAAAGGGATTACCGTCGTCGGCTGCACATCCCAGGAGTCCTTGCTCGCGAAAGGTAAGCGCTGTCTTTGTTGTTAATAAATTATTGCGGGTGTCTTGCGTGTTTTATGGTTCTAATGAGGAAGCAGACGGCCTCTGACCGCTGGCAGTAGCAACACTTCACATTAGCGCTGGCTCACAGTTACTTTCAGTTAGCCTGGCTGTGGCTGAAGACCCTGAGCGGAACAGCCGGTTGTTTATGCTTTTGTAAAGCTCAAAGGAACCTCAAGAGCATAAAAGCAAATCAATTACATAACGGAAGTGTGACAGAATGTGGCCGATTGTTGCTGTTACTGTGTTATGCTGCTTTAATGTTCTGCTGTTATCATTAATAACAACTGCATGACTGATTGAAAAGATATAGTTTTGTGGAAATCGGATTCGATTTTTCTTTCGAGGTTAGATATTTTATATCACAGTACTACAATATGAATCAAAGGCTTGGACACTACTGACCACACAGGCCACTACTTGGTCGACTGATCTACTTTGCAGTATGTTGTTCTGAAAACCGAGGAAAAAATCATCTTCCCATTGAACTTTTTTGTGTTTTTCTGCCTCTTTGAAGCTAAAATAGAAAGAAAGTGTGCTTTATTGGTCCCCGTGGGGAAAATCCCTCTCTGCATTTAACCCATTCACTCAGTGAAGCAGTGGGCAGCCACTGGGCGCCCGGGGAGCAGTGTGTAGGGACGGTACCTTGCTCAGGGGTACCTCAGGGTAGTTGTTCAGGGGAATCGAACCCCCGACCTTCCGATCATGGGGCCACCACTCTACCTACTGAGCTATCCCTGCCCTGTAGGCAGGAAAACACATGAGATATTAATGGAAAGCCCAGGATGTCCTCTATTAAGTACATCAGGACTTAGTAGGGTAGCTCAAATAATCAAAAGATGTAGACCAAAAACAAATGTCTATTACAGAGGACATAAATGAATAAGCTAGTTCTCAGGAGGATATATTTATTTCTTTTTCCTCGTAATGATTTCTGTTACAAGCACAGTAGTTGTAAACGTGCCTGCATGTCACCTGAGGCAAGTGATTTGGAGAGGGCCTGTTATCACATGAGAACGCTGCGTGTGATAACATGCAGTGTTCTCATCATTCTTCTTGATCAAACAGCCCACACAAAAGGATGGAGGTGTATTTTAGGCCACTGTCCTACTGTGTGAAGGGATATGATCAAGGTACACAGGGGTGACACTGAGGATAGGTTCTCTGATCACATTTGTGTTATCAAGATTGTTTTTTTCCCCATCTTCTAACTTCTTGTTTTTTCATTCAGGTCTCATGTAATCCCCTCTGACAGAGAAGATAAGCTTTGGTTCTCTAATGATGATGATGATGACAATGCCAGCTATTTAATCACATCAGTAGTCCAATGGAAGCCCCAGTTACAGCCACCCCTCCTGCCAACTCCTCCAATTCGCCATCCCCGGCCCCCCTGCGTCCTGCTGTCGCCCCCTCGGTCCAGCTTAGCTTTACCGTCCTCTACACCACTTTGTACGCCGGGCTCTTTGTGGTGGTGTACGTGCAGCTGTGGCTCCTCTACATCTATGGACACAAGCGATGGAGCTACCAGAGCGGCTTCCTGTACCTCTGTCTGCTGTGGGCTGCCCTTCGCACCACCTTGTTCTCTTTTTACTTCCATGATGCCCTGCAAGCCAACCACCTCCCCGTTGCAGTGTTCTGGCTCCTCTACTGCTTCCCCGTTTGCCTGCAGTTTTTCACTCTCAGCCTCATTAACCTGTACTTCACTCAGGTAAGGTTGAAGGGATGTGGATGGGGAAACGTTCTTAAAAATCTTGTGTCATTTAGAAAATGTTGCTCAGAATGTAAAAAGAGTTGCTCTGGTACAGCCGTGGTGATAAAAGCACAAATAAAACTAGTCAGAGGAAAACACAAGAGCCCCTTACAGTGGATCATGTGTCCTCAGCTACAGCGCCACATTTTTTTTCCAACAATATCTTTATTATTTTTTACATTTTAATGACTTGCAAACAGTCCAACATTCTAAATACTACATGAACATACACTCCTCTCAGACAGCAAAAAGAAAGCAACAAAGTCGTCAGATTTGTCACTCCGTTAAAGGCCTAAATTTGTCATTATCCCAAATCAAATGTCATTGCCCTCAGTCCTCGTCCTCCTCAGATAATACAAATCCTTCTACAAAATTTACAAATGGTCTCCACACCTTCTCAAAAACATCCAATTTCCTTTTCAGTATACATGTTATCCGCTCCAATGGCAAAGCCACCATCATTTGTTTTATCCACTGTGTGATACTCGGTTCCCTTGTTTTTTTCCATTTTAGTGTGATTAATCTTTTTGCTTGTAACAAACCCATATCAATAAACATTCTGTCACTTTTTGTGTACCTCATGTTTTCTGGGTACAATCCCAGAATAAGGAAGCCAGGATCCAAAACAACCTCTTTGGATAATATTTGTTTGATAGTTTGTGTTACTGCAGCCCAAAAGGATCCTATCTTCCTGCAATCCCAAATACAATGCCAAAAGTTACCTTTATCTTCATTACATTTATTATAAGTGTCTGGAATATTAGAGTTGTACTTATTTAATTTTTCCGGAGTAACATATATTCGCATTAACCATTTGTATTGCAACAACCTTAGTCTAGAATTAATAGTTTGTTTATGAGCTTTTGCGCAAACCAATGCCCATTGTTCCGTGGATATGTCCTTCTTTAAATCATTTTTCCAGGCGTTCAACCTTCCCAACGAATTGTCAGATGTTTTGGACCTAATCAATTTATATATTTCTGATATTGCCCCTTTTTTTGAACTGCTTTTGCTAATTATGTCTTCCAATTCTGATTTTGGTGGTTTGGTGCAGGTATTATTTTGATTTGCTCGAATGTAACTTCTAATTTGGAGATATTTGAAAAATTGCTTTCTATCTATATTATATTTATGTCTAAGCATATCAAAGGAAATATCTTGAGAATCTGTTGCATACAAATCTTGGATTTTTTGTAGTCCTTTAATTGACCATTGTCTAAAAACTTTATCCTCTCTTCCTGGTCTGAAATCCTGGTTTCCCCACATCGGTGTAAACTGTGACAATACAACAGGTTCCTTCATATATCTTTTTACACCATACAACACTTGGACCATGTTCTTTACCATTGGATTTTTTGCCTTTTTAATCAAGTTTATTGCTGTGTCTGAGAAAAAATATAAAGGTAAAGGTGGATACATCTGTCCACTATCTCTGTTATTTCTTTAGAAAGTCTTTCATAGTCATTTTCCACGATCTCACTTAATTTGGGCGAAATCATTATTCCTAAGTACATAAAGTCCTTTACTGTCTTAAAATGAGATGTTACTATGGGTGGGTTTTTCCTTTCTTCTTCATTTAGTAATAAAACGGATGATTTAGATTTGTTAATGACATACCTGATATTTGACCAAACTCCCCTATCAATCTAAGCAGAGCAGGTATAGATTCTGTTATTTTAGAGAGATATACTATTACATCGTCTGCGTACAACGAAATCCTATGTTCTACTTCATTTACCATAATTCCTGTCAATGATAAACTCGAACGTACGGCTATAGCTAATATAAACAACAGTGGGCTTATCGGTGAGCCTTGTGGACATCCCCGTTTCACCCTTATTAGTTTAGAGATATTTTTGTTTGTCAAGATTTCAGCAGTTGGATTTGAGTGTAATAATTGTATCCATCTTCGAAACACATCTCCATAACCAAATCTAGTCAGAACATCAAAAAGATAAGGCCACTCGACCCTATTGAATGCTTTTTCAGCATCCAGTGAGAGTAAGGCCCTCTCTGAAGAATTGTTTAGTCCGTTTATAATGTTAAAGACTTTTCTTACATTATGTAGACCTTGGCGCCCCAATATGAAACCGTTTTGATCTCTTTGAATTACTGAGGGGAGAATATCTTGCAGACGTGTTGCTAATATTTTACCTAACACCTTAAAATCAGAATTAAGTAAGCTTATCGGCCTCAAATTTTCACATTCATTACTCGGTTTTCCTGGTTTAGGTAACAAAATGATTAGTGATCCTATTACTGATTTAGGGAGACTTCCTTTGCTTAATGATTCCTGATACATTTCCAATAGCGGTTTCATTAATTTACTTTTAAATTTTTTATAAAAATCAATTGGGAATCCATCTGGTCCAGCTTTTTTACCTGATCTCATATTGTTAATTGCCCTGCTTATTTCCTCTTCGATGATTTCTGCATCTAATTGTTGTTTTACATCGTCAGCGATAGTAGGAATATTTATTTTATCCAGAAACGCATTTCTGGAGTTTTGATCTGATCTATCCTGGGATTCATAAAGTTTTTCATAATAGTTTCTAAACTCCTTGTTTATTTCAGTCGGATCCATTATCATTTCCCCTTTGTTGTTTATAATCGACGTTATATTTTTCTGCACTTCCAATTGTTTAATTTGCCATGCCAATATTTTTCCAGGTTTCTCTCCTTGTTCATAAAAAGACTGATTTAATCTCAAAATGTTCGAAGCTGCTCTATCTCAGCGCCACATTTTTATTCTTGGTCTTTACATGATTCACAATTCAAAATAACCACTGTTCATTTTAAACTGGAGCCTGGTGCAGCCGTTCAAGTAATCTACTGTGAAACATGATGTTGTAGCTCCTTTCCCTTTCACGCAACTTCCTTCTAATTGATCGTATTAAAAAAAAGGCTAACAGCTCTTGTGACTATTATGCTCGTGCCACAGACTTCAAAGAAGTATAAAAGGACTGCGGCGACCGTGGCTCAAGAGTTGGGAGTTCGCCTTGTAATCGGAAGGTTGCCAGTTCGAGCCCCGGCTTGGACAGTCTCGGTCGTTGTGTCCTTGGGCAAGACACTTCACCCGTTGCCTACTGGTGGTGGTCAGAGGGCCCGGTGGCGCCAGTGTCTAGCAGCCTCGCCTCTGTCAGTGCACCCCAGGGTGGCTGTGGCTACAATGTAGCTTGCCATCACCAGTGTGTGAATGTGTGCGTGAATGGGTGGATGACAGGTTGTGTAAAGCGCTTTGGGGTCCTTAGGGACTAGAAAAGCGCTATACAAATGCAGGCCATTTACCATTTTACTCGGCTGTGTTACCTGCAGTTCTGCCCCCATCAGATCTTAATCAAGCCTGTTGTGTTTTGAGCAGGATGCATTCTTTGTGTCTTTATGTTTATGTGGGTGTCTTTGTGTCTTTGTGCAGGTATTAGTGAAAGTGAGAGAAGTGGACAGAGGGCTGTAAGTTTTACATCATTTTCCTGTTGTTAAATCTAGAAAAGCGCCTCGTTACGTTATTGTTATGAGCCCTAATCGTCCCGATTGGACCCCCTGTATGTATGTTCCTCAGGTGGGCAGCAAGGTGTTTGTACGGTGCGCTGAACGCCATCTTCTTCTGCGTCAACGTGGTGTGCGCTGCACTCGGGGAACGAACCAGCGATGGCGAGAGGGGAGAGCGCACCTGGAATCTAGTCCTGGTTCGAGTTGTGGTCAACGACTTGCTCTTCATCCTGGAAGCAGTGCTGCTGGCCTCCACGCTGTTGCTCCTGACCCGACACTCGCGGTCCGCCAGCATCCACCTGATCAGCAGGGTGTGTTCAACGTTGTTCCCCAGAGAGAAAAATAGGGATATGCTAATCTTGCACTCACTATTGACTTCACTGCACTGGAGTTTATACTCAACGAACGATGCATCTGCAGCTCAGATGTGTCTAGACAAGCTAGCTGTTTAAGAAAGGAAATCTCGTGGTATCTACTCAAAGTATGTCAGTATCAGCATCAAACATGAAGAAGTGGTACTGAGCCAGCCCTGATGAACCGAGCCAAGTTTAACAGCAGCACACGCATGATTAAACTCATGTTTAGTCCTGAGCTGCTTGGAAAAACAATGCGTGTCATGTCTCCAGTCTGAGAAGATCACGGGACTGACATCACTTTGACATCATCGGGGTTATCTCAGCTTGAGCTGCTACACTACATATCTCCAACAGATCGTTTTAGGTGTTGCGTTAAAGGCAGCGAGGCTCCTTTTTAGCTACACAAAAGACATTTCCTCAGGTGAGAGGTGAGACGTCTTCACGAGAGCCTACAAAGAAGTCCAGTTACCTTCAGCTCAAGTGCTTAAAACTACCAGAACCTGGATCACAGACAACCTGCACCAATGTCTGTAACAGATCTGTGTAATAAGCACTGAGATGCATTATGGGAACTGTAGGATCCAACATTACTTGAGTGATATAATGGATGAAAGCAATGTTGAGCATAGCCAGAAAAAAAATGTGATGCTGGACACAGAAAAGCCAGGATACTACCATAAAGAGCGATGGGGATGTCTGTATTTTGACAGTACTCCAGGCTAACTTTGTTTTTATTTTTTAACCTGACCAGGGGACCACAGTGTGGCGTACAGCAGCACTGGGAGGAGCAGTGATCTTCCTGTTTGCCAGCAGAGCCTGCTACAACCTGACCGTCCTGTTTCTGTCCCAGAAGTATCGGGTGGAGTCCTTTAACTATGATTGGTATAATGTCTCTGACCAGGTAAGGATCCAGTACCAAAGCCTTCATGTCTGCTTAACAACTTTGGACAATTAAGGTGCCCCTAAAGAGCACTTTCTGCACTTACTTGTTTTAAGGCGGACTTGGAGAGTGAACTCGGCGACAGGGACTACCTGGTCTTCGGTGCCATTCTCTTCATGTGGGAGCTGCTTCCAACTGGCCTCCTCATCCTTATCTTCAGAGTTCGCCGGCCTGCTCAAGAGGTAAATCTAGTGGATGTGAAAGTAATGTCCCGAACTAAAAATCTACTAATGACACCTGAGACTGTATTAAATACAATTATTTACTGCTTTATTACTCAAAAAAATAGTGCAAAATCACAACAGCAGTCGCCTCAAGGTGCTTTATATTGGAAGGTAAAGACCCTACAGTAATATAGAGAAACCGCCAACAATCATATGACCCCCTGTGAGCAAGAACTTGGCAACAGTGGGAAGGAAAAACTCCCTTTTAACAGGAAGAACCCTCTGGTAGACCGGGCTCAGAGTGGCAGCCATCTGCTGTGACCGGTTGGGTTCAAAAGTGGGAGACAGAACAGAAGACACGCTGTGGAAGAGATCCAGAGATTAATTATAACTAATGCTCTTCCTCCCATTCTACTTTTAAGTAACCACAGAACCTAAAAGTAAGCCCGCAGACTGAGAGCGAAGTGCTCTAATGGGGTGATATGGTACACTGAGGTTTTTAAGATAACATAGGGCCCGATTATTCAAGACCTTGTGTGTAGGGAAAAGGATTTTTAATTCGAAACATTATTTCATCTCATTCTCACAGAACAGCATCATGGCTATAAACAACAGGGTCCTGCCTCGGCCGTACTTCTTTGACGACCCTCAAGGCAGCGATGAGGACATACCCGCTCCATGGGCCAATGGTTCAAATTCAAACATAAGGTACAAGCACCACAAAATCTGATACACGCAGGTCATTACCTTAAAGCTGATCACAGGGTTTCAGAAGTGTGAGAAGAGCTCTCATCTTCTTCTTTTCTTGCTTTTCCCCCACAGCTGGTACGGATCAGAGACCGCGCCGCTCCTATTTGCCAACAATCCTCCAGACCAGAACCACCAGCACCACACTCTGTATTCCACTCCTCAAAACTGACCCCCCCCCTCCCCGAGTTCTTGTTTCCTTGATGACATTTATCTCAAAGACAAGCCGCTCTCTCTCCTAGACACACTCACAGCCAGTAGTCCCTCACTGTGTGAGCAAATTTGCACTGAAAAGTCTCAGGAAATCATCACCAAACAGTGAATATGCACCTTCTATTTTTCTAAAGAGACTGTATTTAAAAAGTTCTTCCTCATTTAAAGGGAACAAGCTATGTAGAAACAGACCAAACTGACTTAAACTGGCCAGTACTGCTCTCTCATGAAGATCATACTGAGCTACAGCCACAGATTGACTTCACACACATGCCATTGTTCAATTTTGGAGAGACCCTTGCCATTTCCAAAGAAGAGGATGGCACACGCGGCCTCATTTGCATTCCTGTCGGTGTGATGTCGATGCTAAGTTCAGTGAAGTTAAACAGCGACTTTTTTTTTTTACAGGCTCACATGTGATCGTTTGTCTTGTAGACAGACTGTTTCTTTTTGGTGTTTGCAGCTAAGTACTGTTTTAAGACCAGGGATGTCCTTGGCCTGTACACTGCTGCTGGTATAGTTTTCTTTCATCTTTTTTAAAGGCCAGTGTTTGCTCCCATGTCTGTAAAAAGTTGCATCGTTTAAATATTTCTAAGTTGACTGAAGTCCTTATTGGATCTCTAAGTTTAACTTATTTTATAACTGTGGGTCTACCTGTAATTAGAGTTGGAAATCAAACGCGACTCACCCTTTGCGACTTTTATGCAAAAAAACCAACTTCCTCATAGTCTGTCACTCACCTGTGGTTTGGACTTATCCACGTGACAGGTATGTACTGTCCATGCTACGGACCAATAACAACATCAGAATAAACCTGCTGGGCATGTTGCTGAGCAGAAAATCTATGTGGTAGAAATTCTGTATCTACAGTGGTGCTGTTATGCATTTTAGCCCTGTTACTGTGAAGGGTATGTGACTCGCTCTTTGAAATTCAGGACTCCTTTTGTCTTTTATGTAATTGTTGACTGATAAAAAATAATAATCTAAAAAGACTCACTGTGCCACATGCATTACTTAGTGCTTCAGTGTAAGGGTCCGCAACTGCTTTGGGGTTTTCATCACAAATATCAAGTCCACTAAGTCTGAAAACATGACCAACACCTAACTAAAGATGCATGTTAAATAATTCTTCCATTAATTATCTGGATGAATATTGACCATGGACTGTATGAAAAAGAAAACAAAGCTGCAGATGAGTTTGGAAAGTGGAGTCAGCATTAAAGTGTTTTAAAACCTGCATTCTTTTTAATGGCCAGCAGGGGGCGATGACAATGGCTGTCAAAAAGATGTTCTGAAGTCTTGGAAAATGGCCCTCTGATCATTTTTGGGCTCAGTGACTAGTTTCAGCTAATAGACTAAAACATGAAATTAATTTAGTAAATTATTGGTCCTAGTAGTAGAGCTGGATGGATCAATCCAAATATCTATACTATTAATACCAGTGCTGATATGGTTATTGGATTGATACTAGCACAATAGAATCAATACTTTATTTCTAGAGTCCCAGAACCTCGAGTAATGTCACTGACATGTGTCATCATGGCATGATGGGTTGCTGTTTTAAAAAATGTTATAATCTTATTCCCTTAATAAATGGAACCATTTGACCTGCACTGGAGCAGACTGGGTTTGCAATGATGCAGATGTTTCCCAGTACAAAGTAAAACCAGGGTTAACCCCAAATTTATCTGGATAAGCCAAAATTCTGCTTTGTAGTGCAGGCCTCTGGTTTCAAACCACCAAGACGTGAAACCAAACGCTTCAAGCAGCACTTTACAAGCTGATGTGTGATAGTACAGCAGCCATCTTTCGTATACAGTCTGTGCCTAACATCTATAGATAATGACTGGACACAATACCAGTGTTGTTAAACCTTCAGTCACTGTTATATCGTACATGGTGGGAAAAGAATAAATGCCTGACAAGAGTTTGCAGTTGTACAACACACCAACTGCACATAAAGGACAAGTGAACCTTAAGATGCAGTGCTGACATCCGAGTTTTTCCTCAATGATTCTGGCTAATGCCCGACTTTCAGATACCAGAAACACGAAAACATTTTAGCCTGATTGAACTCAGCGTTAAAAGAAATGTTGTGCAGTAGTTCTGTCTAGGGATGGGTACCGGTATCCGGTGCCATGATGGCACCGGTTCTGACATAAACGGCAGTAACCAGACCGAAAAGCAGCGCACATTTTGGTGCTTTTTTTTCCTGAGCTGTGATACACTTTAGATTCTAGCCAATCATTTTACGTTTCCGAGGATAGTAGGCGGGTCCAGGTACGTACGTTCTTTTAGAGCAGAGCTACAGATTAAAAATGCCCAAGGCAAAGCGGTCAAAAGTCTGGCTGTACTTCACAGCAAAAGATGCAAACTCAGCAGCCTGTAACAAGTGCTTTAAGCTGATACTGTGATATTGTCAAAGGAGGTAACACCTCAAATCCGATGAAACACGTGGCGACGCATAACGTTTTTTTAAAAGCCAAGAAATGCTTGCTGCAAGACCTCACACCAAGCACATCTACTGTGGGTGTGGTGCCTGTTATCGACCCGGAGTTAGCAACATCCCCCAAAAACCCGAAGAGTAGAGTCCTGGGCCCGTATCCCTAAAGAATCTTTGTGCAAAAAGTGGCTCCTAGCGGCCAAATTCTAAGAAAATTCTCAGAGTCATGACGTTTTCTTAGAATTTCCCCTAAAAGTGACACGACAATCCCAGTTAATATAAAAGCTATTCCTCAAGATTCCTAGCGCTTAAAAGGGCTCCTAAGGCGAGATCTGCTAAGAGCAGGGAAGAGGACTTTTAGTGGCTTAGGAGTTCCCCTAAGCAGCTGCACAAAATGGCCAACAGAAGAGGCAGGAGAGATGTCCTGCAAACACTGGATGACAGGGAATTATTGAGATGCTACAGATTGGATCGTGCAGGAATCATGTTTGTGGTGGATCTCCTTAGAGATGCAATTACTTCACCAACTCGACACCACAACGCTATTACACCGGAGACGAAAGTAATCACAACCCCGAGGTATTTGGCAACCGGGAAAATGCAACAATGCAGCAGTGATGACTTGGGTCTGCAATCACAGACATTGCTAAAAGCTGAGCCATGTTACCCTCGTTAAGACCACACTGGACTTGTAACGTTGTGATTTCTACTTCATTAAGGACAGCCTCTTGAGATAGGCCATCTTGTTTTCAACGGGGTCCATATGGGAGTGAAAGTACAAAATATGCCAGCTAGGATATTTATATGAGCAAATAAGACACGAATCATTATTTGAACAGGGTGTAATGAGTTTAAGTTTTCACATATTTTAGATTCTAATGGCTATAACCCCTACAGCTTACTATTCATTTTCCAGATATTTTCTTGAATGTGAAATATTATTTACAATTACAGTCAGCATAAGATTAGAGTATATAATATGTTTATTGATTTGAGGGTACATCCTTTGCTCATTATCACCAAAAGCTCATTTCCATCAAACTTGTAGGATCAACCAATCACGGCTTTTGAAATGATGACTCATACCTAGCAACGGGGTCAACCACACCTCCTCACTAAGATAGGATTTTCCATCCATTCCTTGCTCAGAGTTCACTGAAAATGTTCTGGAATCACTTCTAAACTAAAACTCCTGGCAAGGAATTTTTAGGTTAAGTTAGGAGCTCTCTGAGAGGATTCTCAGAATCTTTAGGGATACGGGCCCTGGCCCCTAGCACCGCGGTAAAGTGAGCCGTCATTTGTGAGCCGCGGTCAAGCCAGCCGCCTCCTATCCGCCGCATAAATTTCCTTGCGCTTTTACACCAGTCTTTACGGTAGCGCCTTTTCGCTTTATATCCTGATTGAAAGCCTAGACTCGCGCACACACGCACTCGCGCACACAAATTACAATGGAACAGCCAATACAGCCATCGTGACAGTCTGGTTGCATATTCAAAAATTCATTAAAAATCATTCTTAAAAGTTGATGCCAAGCTTTCAACACAATCCTCTTCTCGGACACCTACTTTACCTCTGGGCCAGTTTTTACCCAGATTTACTGTAATATTAGGGGAGAGCGGGGTAAGTTGTCACACGGGTAAGTTGTCACACTGTTCATAACTCCAACACTAGAGGCTCTATCTCAAAAATGAAATAGCCACTTTGTGTGACTTCTTCTTCTATAGTCAACCTCCTGTTCACATGTGGTCAAGACTGCTCTAATCTGAGGTGAGCACATCTTTTTTATTTTTTTGACCTAAAAGGAAAAATAAATCACTTTAAATTTTCTTCAGTACAACTTTGTTAGGTATAGATGTTACAGATTATTATTTTACACAAAATAGAGGAGACATTAACGTGTCTTTTGATACTTCAGCTGATGTGCTATGTTGAGCTAACCCTGACATTTAGCCAAAATTAGCATAAATGTCAGTTTGGGGCAAGTTGTCTCATTAACTTTGGGGCAAGTCGTCACATGTGACAACTTGCCCCAGTACAAATAAATGCTCCAAAAAAATTGTGATATTGTAATTCATTTGTATTTGTAATAAGGTTTTTGAAGAAAGGAAGGAGAGGCAGGAATTAAGGAAGGAAGGAAGAAAGTAAGATGGTTCGAAATTATCAACGAAAGACAGAGCGTGGCAGAACACCACCTGACATTATGTTAAAGGCAGTCAGGCAGGTAAAGATGCAGAACAAATCAATCACAAGTACAGCAAAGGATTTTGACATAAATTACCGCACTGCAATTACTGACAGCGGACTACCAACTCCAGAGGACATCCAGCCATATCCAAAAGCTGGCCGCCGAAAACCATCCAGCAAAGGAAGAAAACGACGCAAATCAGCAATTCTAACCGACACGCCAGTGAAGCAGCAACTAGAAAAAGAAAAGAATAAGGCTGAATCTAGCAAAAAGCTGTTTCAAAAGAGAGGGACGCGAGGGGGGAAAACATCTGGACCTATGAAGAACAACGCAGCTAAAAGAAGAAAAATAATTCAAGAGTCGTCATCATCAGATGATGAAGAGTGCTTCTGCCTTGTCTGTGTGGAGCCATTTTCAAACAGTCGTCCAAAAGAGACCTGGGTAAAATGCGTAAAATGCAACAAATGGGCCCATGATGCTTGCACCTCAGGCCAGGCAATTTATGTGTGCCAGAATTGTGACTATGAAGTTGAGTCTGATTAATCAGAAATAAGGCATCTGTTTTGTTCAGAGTATAAACATGTTAAGTAAAGCAAGTTATTTGCAGCATTCCATTCAGTTATGGATTTATGTGCAAGCCAGAGAACATTTGAGTTTAAAGTTCAAACTAAAGTTTTCTTTCTACTTAATGTTTTGATTAAAATGTGTATTGGATTGAAATAATTGTTTTTTTCCAAATTCTCTTGGCATAATTGTTCAAATTTCCAGTTTTGGTTTGAATTTAACAATTAAAATCAATAATCATAATTAAGTATTTGTGTTCATATTTTAAGATAATCTAGTGTGACAACTTACCTGCCGATGGGGCAAATTGTCACAAGTGCACATTCTCCTTTCAACAGTCTACAACTCCGTAATGAGATAAGATATGAAAATGTAATCAATACATCATATGTGCCCGAGACTTCCGTCTTTCATGTGGTGAAACATTTATTACGTTGTGATGTATGGTGCTCAGTAAAAGTTAGTCAGTGTGAAGAGTGTGACAACTTACCCCGCTCTCCCCTACTCAGAAATCACAGTAAACTCATATTCAGTGCAATACAGTCAATGCACTACAATTATGTTTATTTCAAAAATTCATTAAAAGTCATCCTGAATAGTTGAGGTCCAACTTTCAACACATCCCCCCTCTGGGACACCTACTGTACCTGTGTGCCAAGTTTCATCCAGATTTACTGTAGAATTCCTCAGAAATTAAAGGGTACTTGTATTCAATGCAGTCGGCCAATACACTACAATTATGTCAATTTTCAAGAATTCATTAAAAATCATCCTGAGTAGTTGATGTCCAACTTTCAACACATCCCTCCTCTAGGACACCTACTGTACCTGTGTGCCAGGTTTCAGCCCGATTTACTGTAGAATTCCTCAGAAATTAAAGGGTACTTGTATCCAATGCAGTCAGCCAATACAATATAATTATGTCAATTTTCAAAAATTCATGAAAAATCATCCTGAGTAGTTGATGTCCAACTTTCAACACATCCCTCCTCTGGGACACCTACTGTACCTGTGTGCCAAGTTTCATCCAGATTTACTGTAGAATTCCTCAGAAATTAATGGAAACATTTATTCAATCTAATACAGCCAATACACTACAATTGTGTCAATTTTCAAAATTTCATTAAAAATCATCCTGAGTAGTTGATGTCCAACTTTCAACACATCCCCCCTCTGGGACACCTACTGTACCTGTGTGCCAGGTTTCAGCCCGATTTACTGTAGAATTCCTCAGAAATTAATGGAAACATTTATTCAATACACTACAATTATGGAAATTTCAAAAATTCATTAAAAATCATCCATAATAGTTGAGGTCCAACTTTCAACACTTTCTTACTCTGGGCGTCCTACCGTACCTCTGGGCCAAGTTACATCTCAATTCACTGTAATCTTTATCAAAAATTGAAAGAACAATTATATGTCAATGCTGGATGTGTGTCCTTTCAAAGTGACACTAAATAACAGAACTCAGGCACATCAGGGAATAATCCAAAAGGCGGATTTATTAAACAAAAACAACATACAAAATATCTCTAACCCATACTACATAACCTAAAAAGAAACAAAGGGACACTTAGAAGCACAAGGAAACAATACTGAAAGGGCAAGAGACACAGTCCAAACATAATCCACAACTAAAATGCCAAAAGAACAAGTCATCCCACATAGCAGACGGGTCTTGCCTGGATCTGGTGTCAAGCCGGCACTGCTGGCTGACTTCTGGCATGGTAAGATGGCACTGTTTATGTGATGGCATGCCACATTTGGCCTGATTGGGTGAATGTGACATGTTGTATAGAGCACTTTGAGTAATATGGGTGAGTAAAAAAGTGCTGTATAAGAATCAGTCCATTCACTGTCTGAACAGAGTTTCGTCATGTTACTTTTGCACTATTATGTTCCAGCACATGTTGTTATTACATGGCTTACATGGCTAAGGTACACATTAGGCTGACATCTGGGGCCAGAGCTGAAACTGTTCTGGGCCAGCACAGGGCCAGCAGTGTGTCTGCAACTGGCCTTGTGCTGGCTCATGTGTGGGCCACCTCTGGTAAACCAGATCTGGGCCACCATAGGGCCGTCATTCTTTGCGGTACGCAGGCCATGTGTAAGCACATTGTGTGTGACAGATCCAGGCCATACCAATTTTGCTATGTGGGAGGAATTATGTAAAAATAGAAACATCATAAAAATGAAAATGAACATAAAGTAAAATGTACTGAAAAGAACATCAGTATGGCCATCATTATTTGCTTGGAAAGTCTAAAGTTCCATGGCTTTGAACAGCCAGAGAACGCAATGCCCAGCTTAGAATGACTAAAAGTAACTTCTTTTAACATTCTGTCATTCTGCTTCTATATCAAAAATCCACTAAAAATAGTCATTTGAAAAAAAATATTCGCCACGTTTCATCAGTTTGGGTTCCTCTGTTTATAGCAATTTTTAGAAAAGAACCCAATACCTTTGTCACTATACAGTTGTACAGTGAGATACAGAGCATCTCCTACTCATTGCAAACATGCTGGGAGGGTGGCTCTATCCGCCTTAGTGCAGCTGCTGTACCATACTGTGATGCAGTAAGTTAGTAGGCTCTCAATGGGCGAGTGGTGGAAGGGTGAGCTGTAGTCCACAAAGAGCATTCTGGCGTAGCTCTGCCACTGTTCTAGGTGACTCAGCACCGAGTGGAGGGTGATGGCATCTTCTGTGAATCTGTTTGCACGGTATGCAAACTGGTGGGGGTCGAATTCTGGGGGGGGGGGGGGGGGGGTAATCCTTGGTGTGCTGAAGGACTAGTCTCTCAAAGCATTTCATGATTACCGGTGTGAGGGCCACAGGGCAATAATAGTTCAGGCTGGTGATGGGATGGGATGATTTTAGACAGGATGGGATGGCTGCTTCATCCAGTGAGAGGTTGAAGATTCTGGTGGAGATGAGGGTGAGCTGGTGGGCACATGGTCTTAGCACTTTACCACGTATTCCGTCTGGACGCCTTCCTGGGGTTCACTGCTAGGAACACTCATCTGACATCGTGCTCCGTTACAGTGAATGGAGCGGTGCAGGAACCAGGTGAGGATGAGGATGGGAGCAGGGCTGAGGCAGATGAATGCTGCTGTTGTGGTGTTTCAAAGCGGGCAAAGAAGCTGTTTATGTCCTCTGCTAGCTGCACACTCAGGTTTTCTGTTTTCACAGTTCTGCCTCTGTGGTTTATGATGTCTATTATTCCATGCCATGTGTTGTTGCTGGACAGGTGGGACCCCTTTTCAGGTCAGCTCGAGCAGACCTGTACAGAGCTCTGTCAACAGACCTACAGGGAGTGCAGAATTATTAGGCAAGTTGTATTTTTGAGGAATAATTTTATTATTGAACAACAACCATGTTCTCAATGAACCCAAAAAACTCATTAATATCAAAGCTGAATGTTTTTGGAAGTAGTTTTTAGTTTGTTTTTAGTTTTAGTTATTTTAGGGGGATATCTGTGTGTGCAGGTGACTATTACTGTGCATAATTATTAGGCAACTTAACAAAAAACAAATTGTTAGATTTGTATTGTTGATTGTCATTTATGCTTAGAAATATTTACTTATATATGCTTAGAGTTTTGTAATTAGTTGTAGATTGGTAGAGGTTTTGATCCTTGATAGTCTGCAAACTTTGTGTGTATTAGACAGCACTTTGGGAGCATGAGAGGTCATACCGTGTCTTATTATTTTATGGTAGGATTAACGTAGTTGCGTCTGTTCTAGTCTAAGTGCTCTTTGTTTAGATGAACTGCAGGACTTCCTCACCGTGTTATCTAGGATGAACCATCTAGGGTGAGGGGGAGGCTACCCTCTTCCTGACCAAGGATGTTTGACCCTTTGATCAGCAGTCCCCACACACACACACACACACACACACACACACACACACACACACACACACACACACACACACAGGCAAGGTACTCTTTGTTTGTATGTAGACGTCATATGTTAATGAACTTATGCATATTCATGTAACCTCAATAAAAGGACAGTGTATGGGAGAACGGACGAGACCAACTGGAGTCAAGCGGTTGTCCGGTTCTCTCCCGTGCACGAGTAACATGAAGAACTTTGCCTATTTGTGTCTTGCTTAGCAGTGTAATTATATTGTCTTAACGTTCCAGCGAATAGGTTTATGCTACAAACCTAACATTAATTGGTCCTTCGATGCCGGAGCCCTGGAATCGCATTCACCGAGGGGAGGAGAGGCACGCTGAAAGCCTGACGTCAGCCAGGAAGTTCCTGTGGATTCGCGGTCTGTCTTTTCTCCTCGATGAATGACGGTCGGCGGGATTCGGGCTGATATTACACTCTAAGCAACGCCAAGTAAGTTTAAAGAGGCCGACTCTATAACCGTGTCGTTGTGCAGTCTCCGCCACTGTGTGAGGCGTTGAGAAGAGGCCGACTCTATAACCGTGTCGTTGTGCAGTCTCCGCCACTGTGTGAGGCGTTGAGAAGAGGCCGACTCTATAACCGTGTCGTTGTGCAGTCTCCGCCACTGTGTGAGGCGTTGAGAAGTTCGCTACTTTGTGTAGCGATACCCGGGTTCCTTGCTACTTTGTGGAGCAAGAGGTTCCTCGCTACTTTGTGTGGCTAGAGGTGAGTTCTCCGCCGCTTTGTGGGGCGTTGAGAAGTTCCGCGGGGTCCAGATTGTGCTGGACGATAGGCCTATTTTGTGTTGTTTTTGTTGTCGTCGTCGTCGTTGTTGTTGTTGTTGTGTGAGTGTGTGCGGAGCAGAACATGTGGTCTGTGACACCGACTGTTGTTGTTATCATGGGTTTCTAAGCAACCAAGAGTGAGTCGGAGGGAGACAGACGTTTGTGCTGGACTTTGCTCCTGGCAGCACAAAGTATTTATGTAAAAAAGAGAGGGAGCGACGGCTCCACAGCTGCGCGGGTTCACGCGAGCGCGGTCACGCGGGTTTCGCGCGGACCTGAGCCGTGCGGTTAATCGCAGGCTTAAAAATGGAAGAGATTAAAATGTTAGAAGTTTTCAGAAAACACACCAGCCTTGAAGAGCGTGTGGAGAAGGCCAGCCCACATCACCAGCTATGCTCTGGTGGGTGGCTGTCCCCCCACCCCTTGCTGACACAAAACGTTAACTCTTCAGCCTGTGTGCCAGACCATAGACGTAATTGAGGTGGATAGTTGTTAAAAGTCATCTACATTACGCTTGTGGTTGCTTAAATTCAGTACGATGACATGTGAGGTGAAGTGATATAGATAAATATTTAAACTACTGAAGTGCATAGAGGCACTTGACCTGTGTGGAAGACTGTCGTCTTATTATGAACCATTGTTGAGATGTAGAGCACACCTGTGAAAACAACTAATATGCTGAACCCTGTATGAAACATCTAAAAGTACATGATGGAGAAGCTGAGTTGAATATGAAAGTGTAAGACTTTGCCACTGTGGGCAGAGCAACTACTGTGTGATGTTGCGTTGCAGTTTTTTTTTTTTCTTCTGA
The DNA here is from genome assembly GCF_057382095.1 of Aulonocara sp. 'chitande type north' Nkhata Bay. NCBI lineage: Eukaryota > Metazoa > Chordata > Actinopteri > Cichliformes > Cichlidae > Aulonocara > Aulonocara sp. 'chitande type north' Nkhata Bay. The sequence goes on from NC_141345.1 coordinate 17,373,541, forward strand.
GCTGATGAGCAGGCTACACATTATCAGATCGAGAGCTGTCTGAGAACTACTCAAAGAGAGGGAAACAGCGCTATGATAACTGTGATAACTGGAGTGTGCAACGTTTCCATGAGCAGTTTTCCTGCATCTTGACTTGTGTGTAGAGTGTTCATAACATCAGCATCATGTTTTTGATTATTTGTTTGTTGGGTTGAAAAATAGTTAAATAAACTGGTGATCATATTTACGGATCACCATGGCACATATCATCAGCCATGTGATTTATTTTTGCAGATGACAAAGTGAGTGTGAATGTGTCTGACATCACAGTGTTTTTGTGCACTGTGCAAGAGTAATTGCCTTTGATTGTGAGTGACAGCGGTGATTTTGCAGGTCACCAGCTATTGTAAATAAAAAAAAAAAAAAAAAAGAGTGAATAAGAGGGAGAATTTATATTGTAGGAAAAAATAATCATAGGAAAAAGGTTTTGTGTTGATCAACCAAAAAAAACAACTATAATTTCATTTTCTGCTTTTAAGAAAGGACTGTTCACAAAAACACAGAGCGAGAGAGAGAGAGAGATATGTGTTGATTAAGCAGTGATGATAATAATGAAATGTCTTAGTTTGTCACTTTCAGGTGAAAAGCAGACCTGAATCAATTTTCCACATGCAGCGGTCGGAAGAAAGTTATAGTTTAACATCATTGGAAACATGCAGGCCAAGTTTCTGGCTGACTTATTTACAGTGCCATGTGTTTCTCAACCTCACAAGCGAGCTCACTCCTCCCTGAAGATAAGGAATGCAGCTCCATGATAAAGAGACAGCAGCAAGTCCTGAGCACAAAAAGTCCCAGCAAAGCAGCAGCAATGTGGATAAACAGCAGCAGAAGAAAGCAAACCCATCTTCCTGTCTGATTGGATGAATTCCACAGAGGGGCGAGCAAGATGGCGGTGGCAGCATGTTGAAATGCTCAAAAAGGACTGAGTGACTCGGGCAAGCCACATGCAGCTAGCATGCTGGCTAGCGACATGAAAGAAATGGACCCTTCGTGATGCGTTCAACGTGCCAGCGCTGTGGTGGGAAAGGCTCCATCATAAACACGCCCTGCGCCGAGGTTCAGGCCAAGAAGAAGAAGACGATGACTTCCAAGCCCAAGAAGGTCGGCCTCAGCGTGGGCGAGCTGATTGTGAAAGCCGTGGCCGCTCTCAAGAAGGCTCTGGCTGCCGGAGGCTACGATGTGGACAAGAACAAGGCCCGTGTCAAGACCGCCATCAAGAGTCTGGTGGCGAAGGGCACTCTGGTGCAGACCAAGGGCACCGGGGCCTCCGGATCCTTCAAGATGAACAGGGTTACTGAGACCAAAGCTAAGACGCCCGCCGCGGCCAAAGCCAAGAAACCGGCAGCAGCTGCTAAGAAGTCGCCCAGGAAGGCAGCAGCAGCAGCACTTCAGCCACTAGCACGAAGTCAACCGCATCAGAGGACAATAGTGAGAGTGGCTGTGACTTCACTGTGCATGTGAAGAAAACGTTTGAGGAGAACTGAACAGTTGGAGTTTGACATTTGCCACCTGTGGAGTAAAATGGCAAGAAGAGACAGTGGGACACAGGACAAAGCTGAAGGAGAACTGCCGGCTGTTGGACTGTTGAAGTGGGAGAGGACAACAGAGTGAGAAGACTAGGTGAGAACACATAGGAATTATTTAATGTGGGAAATCAAAATTTGGGTTAGCAAACCTGGGGAAAAACAAAACTGACTGCTTAAGTTGGAAAATTGAGACGGAGTCTGAAACATTGCGAAAATAGAAACATATACAAAATCACACACACACAAGCAGAACATGCATTAACCCTACTAACAATTCCAAACACAAAATGACTCATGAAGACTCATAGCACATTAGTTAAGAAATGATTAAACAATAGTAGAGAAGTGTGTAGGAAAGGCAGCTTTAAGAACATGCTCTGCTGGAGATGCAGCTCCACAGACATGCATTAGACCTGCCTAATAACACAAACCCATGCAATGAAAATTAGCTTGTTATCTTTCATCAGTGTTAAAATAGTGTCAATTTAGCAGACACTTGTTATTAAATACTGAATTTATCCAATGCAAAAAATTGACTCTACAAGTTGCAGGACAACAATTTAACTTTTGTGGGAAAAAAAAAAAAAATCCTGGTTTGATAAATCAGTGATCAGACAATAAATTTAGTGTTAAAATGGTAAATTGGGAGAAGCTTCCTGCTTGATTGAGGCAGCACATGTAATTTACTGTATGAGGGAAATTGTCTTTTGTGATACTATTTTGAACATGCTTTTCTGTCGTCCTGTCAACTTAGTGGGTTAATAGCTGATATGCAAATTAGTTGATCGGTTTTAGATTAATGAAAGGTGATTGAATTCTAGCACGAGTGAATGAGATGTGTTGGAGTTGTTGTGTGTGTTGAGTAGAGACTCTAAAACACTGAGTTTCCTGCTTTGATGTGCGAGTGAATCCTGTATTTAGATACACAACTTTGAATATGTCAGAACAAACGTCTTTTGTGAAGTGCATGACAGCATGTCACATGTTTTATGATGAAGGGAAAAAGGAAAAATTGAATAAAATAGATCTGTGGCTTAAATGAGTGAAGAGCACAGACCGGGTGATTAAACTCACAGCTAATATGACATTAGGGTTATGTTGTGTGTTGTGCAGCTGATGGTTGATTTGGAGTGAATCTAGCTGATGATTTTTCTTTTGTTGTGAAGTTGAGCCTGCCGATTAGTATGATGGTATGATAAACCATGCTAATGGTATGATTTACCCTCCTGAGATGAGGAGCTTGTGTCATGACTTAACAAGGCCTTTTTATTTTGATACTTTCACAGTGCACTGAGAGTTTGGTTTGATAATCTTTGTTATTTTTTATTTTTCATTTTTGAACAAGCACTGATTTTTGCTTGTGAATTTCTTTTCTTTGAGCAGATCTGCAAGTCGGGAATTAAAAGCGTTACACGTCGTCAAGAAAATTGTTGCAAGTGAGTTTCTCCACATTTAAAATGGGTTCAGGAGGAAGCCACTTATTTGGGACAATTAGGAAATGAGAGTCCCCCCCAAAAAGGATTCAACGAGGAAATCCAGTCTAAATTATTTTTCTTTTTGAAATAACGTCGTTTTGCTGAGCGTGGAAACGAATGCGATGATAATTTCCACAATTAGCAAAAGAAGGAACCACTGAGTGAATGAGTAAGACTTTTAAAATAACTGACTGACTGACTGAACATGATTGTGTGAAGCTAACCCCCACCTGACAAAGGTGCAGATGAACCCATGTGTTTCCTTTTACAGGAGCAGAAAGATGACAGCAACACTCGAGGTTGCGTGATGATTTAACATTTTAAATGCCATTTTCTGTGTCTGTGAATTTACTATGTGTGTGTCATTCACTAGCTTGAGTTGCTCACAGAGATAACTGTGACAAAGTATGCATACGCCTGCGCAAGCGCTAATATTTGCATTTTCTTTTCTTACAGCATGCCAGTTCTTCATGTGAATTGATGATGCGATTTATACCAGGACAACTGGTTGATGTTTTTTCCTACTACAGGATTTCTGGGTTTATGTGTGAGGAAAACTGTGTTTACGGGTTATGAGTGGTGATGCTGTTGCATTGTGTTGATGGGAAAATGTGAAGGTTACTTTGATAATGTGAATAACCTGTGTGAAATTTCCTGTGTTGAGAACTGGTGTTACTTCTTTCCACAGCTAGGGTTGACTTTATGGTGTTTTTATGGCACCTCTGGAACCTGTTGACCTGTGTCTGACCTCTGTCTGACTACAGTCAATGTGTATTGCTAATGTTAGTTTCTTTGAGAATGCTGTGGAAGATTCAGCTGAAACGGACAAGTGACATGAGTGAAACAAATAAGAGATACAGTGTTTCTGGGATAGTTTGATATGGGCTCATTAGCTGGCCACTTTTGAGCCCATAGTAATATATAAGTGGAGTGACTTTGCTTAAGAGCAGTCACCGATTACATTAATGTTGCCTGAGTACATGGGATGATCCATGTCTGAGGCGACTTATGAAAATAATTGTAGTTTACTGATTTGAGAAAACCTGCACATGACACTTGTCTTGCTGATGTTGAATGCTTCTTGTCCTTATGATACAATTGTTTACAGGTATGGAGTTTGATTTTACTTCCAGATTTTGTTTTCCAGGCCATGATGGTGTGTATGCAGGCTCCTGGGAGAGCCAGGTGTTAAGCAAACTTAATATGCAAAGCACACTAACATTTTCATTGCAGGATTATAGGTCCAGGGTGGTGCTGCTCCAGGGGAGGAGATACCCTGATGTTGCCTGGGATATGATCTAGCTAATCTTTTTCTTTAAGACTGGAATCCAGGTTTGGTGAGTTGACGCATGGGTGTGTCCATGCGTCAAGAGGAGGGGTCCAAGGATTAACATTAAACAATGTTTTTTATTATTGTTGCAGTGATTTGTGTGATTAGCGTTTTATTTACAAATATTAAACCTATGCAAGTGGTGCACCCATGTTCAGATGAGGCTTTGATGGCCTATAAGTGAAGTTCACTGAACTAAAGAATGTGGTTTGATGATTGTTGACATACTCTCCAAATAGTTTGTCTTCCTAGCAAGGAAATACAGGTGCAGCAGTAATCTCCTGAGAAATCTTCAGAGGCCCAGTGAGAAGCGCATAGCTGACAGGACCAGGCAGTGGTTGAGGTCAAAGATCAAGCTGATTGGGGCCCATCATGAAATCAGACCTTGGAGCCACAGCAAGGACCATGAAACTGCCTGCAAAATAGAGGAGAGGATCGTCCACAAGATGGGAGAGAGGCTTCAGGAGGATCAGAGATCATCTTCAGCACAGCAGACATCACACAGAGAGCTGTGCTACTAAGCTTCCAGGAAATCAAGAGGAGACTTCCCACAGCAAGATTTTAAATACAATGAAAGATTCAATATTGACGCTGAGGAAGACAACTAAGGTGTACGACGTGCTCTGCCTTAAACCTTCAGCAGCGTTGGAACATGAAAACTCGTGGGATGAGGGGAGCGTGCCAAGCTCCATCGACAGCGCAGAAGGAGTTCGAGGATGACATCATGATTCTGTGAAAGCACAGGAACCAGAAGCTATGGTGGTGATGACAGCAGTTTCCTATGAACATCACCTAATGCTGTGCCACTATACTGTGCATACGATGACACTCTGAAGGCTGCTGGGATCATAACAGCAGTAAGACAAGAGAACCCTGCACCCTTTCCACAGAGGTGTTTCTCTGCAGAGCGTGGACAATGAAGGAGTCATAAATATCCCCCTCGCAGGATGAAGGCCTGAAGTGAGGTAATGGGAGGCCATAAAACTAGAGTGCTGAGAGGTCTGCAGCTCTGGAAATAGCTGAGAACCATGTTGACAAACAACAAAACCAACTGGTATGTTTGAATGGTTATTCTACATACATTTGGACTCTGGTCCTATGGACAACGATGGAAACAACTGGAAGAGACATTCATGACGCCCTGCAGAACTCAAACCACTCTGCAGAGAGACATGTGATGTGCACACCTGGAGGAAGCATTACCAAGCTGAGATGTTTTTGAAAATGTTACTTTTTTATTTTCACTATTAAATTAACAATTTCTTTGTTTGCTCGTAAGATGCAGTTTGCCATGAGATGAGCTCAATGAATGGGATAACTGCTAATACATTTGTTGAACTGTGTACCTTTTCAGTAATTTAGGGTGATTTGACATATGTTGAGTATAAAAATGTTTGCATTGAAACTGTCAGACATGAGGTATTCATACCTGGGAACTTTTCAGGCATAAAGGTCAAAAAGGGGGGAAATGTTAGATTTGTATTGTTGATTGTCATTTATGCTTAGAAATATTTACTTATATATGCTTAGAGTTTTGTAATTAGTTGTAGATTGGTAGAGGTTTTGATCCTTGATAGTCTGCAAACTTTGTGTGTATTAGACAGCACTTTGGGAGCATGAGAGGTCATACCGTGTCTTATTATTTTATGGTAGGATTAACGTAGTTGCGTCTGTTCTAGTCTAAGTGCTCTTTGTTTAGATGAACTGCAGGACTTCCTCACCGTGTTATCTAGGATGAACCATCTAGGGTGAGGGGGAGGCTACCCTCTTCCTGACCAAGGATGTTTGACCCTTTGATCAGCAGTCCCCACACACACACACACACACACACACACACACACACACACACACACACACACACACACACACACACACACACACACACACACACAGGCAAGGTACTCTTTGTTTGTATGTAGACGTCATATGTTAATGAACTTATGCATATTCATGTAACCTCAATAAAAGGACAGTGTATGGGAGAACGGACGAGACCAACTGGAGTCAAGCGGTTGTCCGGTTCTCTCCCGTGCACGAGTAACATGAAGAACTTTGCCTATTTGTGTCTTGCTTAGCAGTGTAATTATATTGTCTTAACGTTCCAGCGAATAGGTTTATGCTACAAACCTAACACAAATATATACCCATTTCAATTATTTATTTTTACCAGTGAAACCAATATAACATCTCCACATTCACAAATATACATCTCAGAATCAGAATCAGAATCAGAATCGTGTTTATTGGCCAAGTATATGTGCAGACACATACAGGGAATTTGGTTCCGGTAGATGGTGGCTCTCAAGCACAGCAATGTAAATCTTACACACACACACACACACACACACACACACACAAGTGTCTATATATACACATTACACATACATACACAAAGCTATGTAAACCAACTATAAATAACGAATCTAAACTTATATACATAAAATACAGAAATGAATGAGGTGGAATGAATACTACAAAATGTACATAAGGTGCAGCTGCAGTCTGGCAGTGGGAGCAGTGTGACAGGTCAACTGTTAAGAAGGGAGATGGCGAGGGGAAAGAAACTGTTCCTGTGTCGGGTGGTCCTGGTCTGCAGGCTTCTGTACCGTCTGCCAGAGGGCAGCAGATCAAAAAGTCTGTGTGCAGGGTGTGAGGGGTCTGCGATGATTTTCCCTGCCCGTTTCCTGGTTCTTGAGAGGTACAGATCCTGGATGGAGGGCAGGGGGGCGCTGATGATCCTTTCTGCTGCCCGTACAGTCCGCTGCAGTCTGCTCCTGTCCTGTTTAGTGGCTGCTCCATACCAGACCGTGATGGAGGAGCACAGGACAGACTCAATGACCGCAGTGTAGAACTGGATCAGCAGCTCCTGTGGAAGACTGTACTTCCCCAGTTGTCTCAGGAAGTACATCCTCTGCTGGGTCTTTTTGAGGATGGAGTTGATGTTGGTCTCCCACTTCAGGGCCTGGGAGATGGTTGTACCCAGGAACTTGAAGATCTTCACAGTCGACACAGGGCTGTCTGATATGGTGAGGGGGAGCAGAGTTGAGGGATGTCTCCTGAAGTCCACTGTCATCTCTACAGTCTTAAGAGTGTTCAGCTCCAGATTGTGCTGACTGCACCAGAGTACCAGCCGCTCAACTTCCTGCCGGTATGCAGACTCATCACCATCTTGAATGAGGCCAATGACAGTGGTGTCATCTGCAAACTTTAGGAGTTTGACAGCCGAGTTCTTGGAGGTGCAGTCGTTAGTGTAGAGGGAGAACAGTAGTGGTGAGAGGACACATCCTTGAGGGGCACCAATACTGAGGGACTGGGTTTTAGAGGTGATCTCCCCCAGCCTCACTTGTTGCTTTCTGTCTGTCAGGAAGCTGGTGATCCACTGACAGGTAGCTGGTGACACGCTGAGCTGGGAGAGTTTGGAGGAAAGAAGTTCAGGCACAATGGTGTTAAAAGCCGAACTAAAGTCCACAAACAGGACCCTGGCATAAGTTCCCGGGCGGTCAAGGTGTTGCAGGATGTAATGCAGCCCCATGTTCACTGCATCATCCACTGACCTGTTTGCCCGGTAGGCAAACTGCAGAGGGTCCAGCTGGTGGCCTGTAATGTCTTTCAGATGGGCTAACACCAGTCGTTCGAAGGATTTCATGACCACAGACGTCAAGGCGACAGGTCTGTAGTCATCCAGTCCTGTGATGGTGGGTTTCTTGGGAACAGGGATGATGGTGGAGCGTTTGAAACAGGAGGGAACTTCACACAGCTCCAGGGATCTGTTGAAGATGCGAGTAAAGATGGGAGCCAGCTGTTCAGCACAGGTTTTGAGGCAGGAGGGTGAGACGCCATCTGGTCCGGGGGCTTTCCTGGGCTTCTGTTTCTGGAATAGTCGGCTCACATCCTGAGTGTGTATTCTTAGTTTCAGGGAGGAGGAAAGGGGGGTGAGAGGTGTGGTGGAGGTCGTTGAGTCTGGGTTGGAGAGGGTGGTGGTGGTCGTTGAGTCTGGATTGGGGAGGGTGGGGGTGGTCGTTGAGTCTTGATTGGGGAGGGGCAGGGTGAAGGGGGGAGAGGTGGAAGGTGTGTTGGGGGTCAATGTCTGAAGCAATGTCCCTGGGGAGGGGAGGGTGGGGCGTGGGAGTCTGTCCGTCTCAAACCTGCAATAGAAAGTGTTTAACTCGTTGGCCAGGTCTTTGTTTGCTTCAATAGTGGGTGGGGGGCGTCTGTAGCTGGTGATTTCCTGCAGGCCCCTCCACACTGATGCAGGGTCGTTGGCTGAGAGCCGTTCTTCCAGCTTCTGGGAGTAGATCCTTTTAGCTGCTTTGATCTCCTTGGTCAGTGTGTTCCTGGCTTGCTTGTACAGGACCCTGTCACCACTTCTGTAGGCGTCCTCCTTGGCCTTGCGAAGATGTTGGAGTTTAGGAGTGAACCATGGTTTATTGTTGTTGTATGTGCAAAAGGTCTTTGTTGGCACACACACGTCTTCACAGAAACTGATGTATGATGTCACAGTGTCCGTGAGCTCATCTAGGTTCTCAGATGCAGCTTCAAAAACAGTCCAATCAGTGGAGTCAAAACAGTCCTGCAGTTCCTGCTTTGCTGCGTTAGTCCACTTCTTCACAGTTTTGACTACAGGCTTGGCACGTTTGAGTTTTTGCCTATAAACTGGAATAAGATGGACCATGCAGTGATCAGAATGTCCCAAAGCTACCCGAGGCACAGAGCGATAGGCATCTTTTAGAGTGGTGTAGCAGTGATCCAGTATGATGTTGTCCCTGGTGGGGCAGTCTATATGCTGTCTGTATTTAGGGAGTTCGTAGTTTAGGTTTGCTCTGTTAAAATCCCCAAGAATAATTGTAAAGGAATCCGGGAATTTCCTCTCCAGGGTAGTAATCTGGTCAGCCAGCTCGCACAGTGCGTTGTTCGCGTTGGCCTGTGGAGGGATGTAAACTCCGACCAGCATGAAGGAAGAAAACTCCTGCGGTGAATAAAAAGGTTTACAGTTGATGAGAAAACTTTCCAAGTGTGGGCTGCAGTGTTTCTGTAACACTGTGACATCAGTACACCAACCTTCATTAATGTAGAAGCAGACTCCACCACCCTTTGTTTTCCCTGAGAGCTCTGTTTCGCGGTCCGCCCGGTGAAGTTGGAAGCCCGGCAGATTTAAGACAGCGTCTGGGACTCGCTCACTGAGCCAGGTTTCAGTGAAGCAGAGGGCAGCAGAGCGTGCAAAGTCCTTGTTAGTCCGGTTTAAGAGCAGTAATTCGTCGACTTTGTTTGGAAGAGAGCGGAGATTCGCGAGGTGAATGGAGGGGAGTGCCGTGCGGAATCCTCGCCGACATTCAAAAACAAAACAACAACAAATCAGCGACCAATATAGCCACCTTTCTTTGCAAGGACACTCAAAAGCCTGCCATCCATGGATTCTGTCAGTGTTTTGATCTGTTCACCATCAACATTGCGTGCAGCAGCAACCACAGCCTCCCAGACACTGTTCAGAGAGGTGTACTGTTTTCCCTCCTTGTAAATCTCACATTTGATGATGGACCACAGGTTCTCAATGGGGTTCAGATCAGGTGAACAAGGAGGCCATGTCATTAGTTTTTCTTCTTTTATACCCTTTCTTGCCAGCCACGCTGTGGAGTACTTGGACGCGTGTGATGGAGCATTGTCCTGCATGAAAATCATGTTTTTCTTGAAGGATGCAGACTTCTTCCTGTACCACTGCTTGAAGAAGGTGTCTTCGAGAAACTGGCAGTAGGACTGGGAGTTGAGCTCGACTCCATCCTCAACCCGAAAAGGCCCCACAAGCTCATCTTTAATGATACCAGCCCAAACCAGTACTCCACCTCCACCTTGCTGGCGTCTGAGTCGGACTGGAGCTATCTGCCCTTTACCAATCCAGCCACGGGCCCATCCATCTGGCCCATCAAGACTCACTCTCATTTCATCAGTCCATAAAACCTTAGAAAAACCAGTCTTGAGATATTTCTTGGCCCAGTCTTGACGTTTCAGCTTGTGTGTCTTGTTCAGGGGTGGTCGTCTTTCAGCCTTTCTTGCACTGAACATAAGTTCCCTGCAATTTCTGAAGAATATTACAGTAAATCTGGCTGAAACTTGGCCCAGACGTACAGCAGGTTTCCCGGAGGAGGGATGTGTTGAAAGTTGGACCTCAACTACTCAGGATGATTTTTAATGAATTTCTGAAATTTCCATAATTGTAGTGTATTGGCTGTATTAGATTGAATAAATGTTTCCATTAATTTCTGAGGAATTCTACAGTAAATCTGGATGAAACTTGGCACACAGGTACAGTAGGTGTCCCAGAGGGGGGATGTGTTGAAAGTTGGGCATCAACTACTCAGGATGATTTTTAATGAATTTCTGAAAATTGACATAATTCTATTGTATTGACTGTATTGCATTGAATACAAGTACCCTTTAATTTCTGAGGAATTCTACAGTAAATCTGGATGAAAATTGGCACACAGGTACAGTAGGTGTCCCAGAGGAGGGATGTGTTGAAAGTTGGACCTCAACTATTCAGGATGACTTTTAATGAATTTTTGAAATAAACATAATTGTAGTGCATTGACTGTATTGCACTGAATATGAGTTTACTGTGATTTCTGAGTAATATTACAGTAAATCTGGGTAAAAACTGGCCCAGAGGTAAAGTAGGTGTCCGAGAAGAGGATTGTGTTGAAAGCTTGGCATCAACTTTTAAGAATGATTTTTAATGAATTTTTGAATATGCAACCAGACTGTCACGATGGCTGTATTGGGCTGTTCCATTGTAATTTGTGTGCGCGAGTGCGTGTGACTGTTCACGCGCGTGCGTGTGTGCGCGAGTCTAGGCTTTCAATCAGGATATAAAGCGAAAAGGCGCTACCGTAAAGACTGGTGTAAAAGCGCAAGGAAATTTATGCGGCGGATAGGAGGCGGCTGGCTTGACCGCGGCTCACAAATGACGGCTCACTTTACCGCAGTCCCCTAGCAGTGTTGCCAACTTAGCGACTTAGCGAGTTTTCAGACCCCTTAGCGACTTTTTCGCTAAAAAAACCCAAAAAAAACCAGTCGCTTTTTTGCTAAAGCGACTTTTTTGCTAAAAAAAAAAAAAAGTCGCTAAAAAAAAAAAAAGAGTGAAAGCGCTTATCTCTTTTACTCTCAACAAGCAGCGGGTGCTGTAACACAGTCAGTTCTTCTTTTACTCTTATGCTGTTTTGTGGATCACAAGGTTTAAAACTACTTATAAACACACACACACACACAAAGTAACTCCACCAGAGTGCCTATTTCGGGTCACTTGTCGGTCCAAGCCCGGATAAAGGAGCAGGGTTGGAATTGTGACATTAAGAAAAAACAATAATTGCTAAAAGAAATTTAATTTGTAGTTCTAAATAAACTCTAAATGCATTTAGGACGTTTTTTTACTCACTTTATGTCTCTTCCACGATGTTATTTCTCTCTCCAACAACATAGGTTACAATTAGATTAGCATGACCAATTATGCAAATTAGGCGATGACGTCATTTAGCGACTTCTAGCGACTTTTAGGACAGCCAATAGCGATTGAGGAGTTGGCAACACTGGCCCCTAGCCCTGCCAGTGTAACAGAAATGATGGCGGATGATGACGGCAGCAGCAGCCGTTCTTCTCTGCGTGAGTAGTGTGAGGCTAACCACGTTATTACATTAATGCATGTAAGGTGAACTAGCAAACATCATCATAGCTACATGCGGCTGTCTTCTTGTTTGATGGCAGATACTCCCTTCACCCTGGCCAAAAAGGCTAAAATGACCAAAGAAAAAGTGGAAAACAGTTAAACATGAGAGGTTTTTGGACAAAGTTTGATTTTTTCCCCCCATTGTTTAAGCACTGCTTCCAGCCAAGAGTGATGCCATATATGTCCCAAAAGCTGCAGAAAAGGCTAACATTGTTATCTTTTTACATAAAAAAAACAAAAGCAAAAAAAACAACAACACCTGAACATGAGAGGTTTTAGGACCAATTTTGTGTTCTCCATTCTTTAAGCACCGGTTCGAGCACCGTTTAAGCACCAGCACCGTTTCAAAAGTACCGGTTTGGCACCGGTATTGGATAAAACCTAAACGATACCCAGCCCTAGTTCTGTCAATCTTTATTACTTAAGTGTAGCAAATGAGAGACGCTGGAATCAAATGCTAAAGGTGCTCACTCATAAAGACGTGATGTCATTTAGATCAGCATTAAGTTTTAATTAAACACCCCAATCTCTAGCTCAGAGGCAACAATGACGCACTTAAACAGAAACCCTGATGAGAGGTGCTCACACTCACTGAGCTTCACTGTAACAATCCCACCTCTATGACAACAGTTTGCAAACAACTTCTGTACCGCTGCAATTTCAGTCAGTTTATTCTGCATTATGTACAGATCATCCTATTAAAACTTTATACAGTATGTACACATTCAAATAAATCAGTATGTTACAGTGTCTGCAGTGGTAACGTGTTGAGAATGCAGGAAACAGAAGAATGATGCATGTTAAATGAAAAGACAGCAGAGGAAGCTGATTGGTTTCATTTGATTTGAATTCACTGGATTGGTTGATGATCCATGTCCTCTGTAACACATCGATGAGGAGCGCGGGACCTAATGTCAGACGAATTAAAATAGGAAGTTCAAGCAAAGACGTCACTGACAGTAAAACTACCAAACACAAACCCAGCATGGCCTCTCCCACACTGATCAACCACAGCTTGGTTTGAAAGGACATTTCTTCTTCTGTCTCAGTTAAGCTGACAAATGCCTGCAGTACAACTACTGCAGCAGTCCCTGATGATGCAAATCAAAACAAACAAAAAGCAGGTGCTATTGCTTTCTGACGCAGAAACAGTCCACAAGGATTTTCTGACAGTCCAGCTCGACACAGTTAGAAACCTGAATCTATGGAAGAAAGCTAATGGAGAACCAAAGCAACTGAACACCAGCTCAGAGTTCCTGTTGGTCCAGAGTGATATGTCTGAGTCGGGACAAGTGGATCAGTTGTCTGGAGGAGGAGAGGGAGGCGATGACGACGACGATGGTGTTGTCTCTAGCTTACGAAGGCGGCGGCGTCTCAGCTCAGCAGCATTTGGCTCTCCATCCTCTCCGTCCTCCACTCCTTCGTCCATCTTCTCTTTTCTTTCAGTGGAGTCAGCGGACTGAGAGGAAAGCGTTGCCCCGTTCACCTGATCGGCTGGAAACAGAATCGTCACGGTTACTTTACTTCTCTCCACTGTTAAATCCTATGAAAAACAAGACTTGAAAGGCGATAACCAGTTCCTTACAGAGGGACGAGTCCCTGTCCGTGCTGGGACTCTCTGTGTTACTGCCAGCTGTGGAAGATGAGGCAGTGCGATTCGTCCCGCTGGCTTCTCCAGTGCTGCCAGCCCGAGGAGGACTGGAGAAATCAGCAGAGGCACAAACGGTCAAACAAGCAATAAGCTCAAAATTCTATGTAGGAAACAGCATAGAGGACCAAACCTGGCACATCACTGTATCTCTTGAAGCACTGAACTGAGTTAAATAGTTACAGATTCCTCATATCTAATCAAAAGTAAGAGAATCTATCCATTACGTGAGTGTTGCGACGGTGCTGAGGTAGTGGTGGATGTTGAGCATGGCAGCGTCTAGCAAGGTGTGGATGTTTTGAAGACACTGGAGTCGGGCCTCAAGGCCCCGCCGACCCTCTGCCTCCAGCTCCCTCAGCTCCTCTTCTGACAGCCGAGACAAGGAGGGAGGGGGAGGAGGCATCGAGGACACTGTAGGAGAGAAGACAAAATAAACTGAACTGTAACAGCACTGACACGCTAACAAACACGCTTAACCAAGAGCTGCCAGAGCTTTGGGACACATTTGCAGACACTCAGTTAAATTCAAGATGTTCCTACAGCCGTCGTGGCCAAAACATTTGAGAATGACACAAATATTGGTTTTCACAAGACCTCTACAATTCACCCTGGCATGCTCTCAACCCATTCTTTCATAATCAGTGCTTGGAGTTTATCACAATTTTTGTTGTGTTTGTCCACCCACCTCTTGAGGACTGACGACAAGTTCTCAATTGGATTAAGGCCTGGGAGCCACTTAGTTATTACTTTGGCCTTATGACGCATTGAGCCCACTTCCTTGGGTGAGAAGCAGCCCCACAGATGAATTGTCTCAGGATGCTTTACTGTTGGCATGAGACAGTAAAGCGGACAATCCTTTTTCCAGATGCCCCAAACAATCAGAAAGGGGCTTCATCAGAGAAAATGACTTTACCCCAGTCCTCAGCAGTCCACTCGCTGTACTTTTTGCAGAATATCAGTTTGTCCCTGATGGTTATTTTGGAGAAAAGTGGCTTCTTTGCTGCCATCCTCCAAGTCTTCGCCTCACTGTGTGTGCAGATGCACTCACACCTGTCTGCTGCCATTCCTGAGCAAGCTCAGCACTGGTGGCACCACCGATCCTGCAGCTGGATCATCTTTAGGAGACGTCCTGGCACTTGCTGGACTTTCTTGGGCACCCTGAAGTATTCATGGTTGATTTAGGTGCGATCATACTAGCAACAGCATCCTTGCCTGTGAAGCCCTTTTTATGCAACACAATGATGGCTGCATGAGTTTCCTTGCAGGTAACCACGGTTAATAGGAAGAACAAAGATTTCACGCATCATGCTGCTTTAACACATCCAGTCTGCTATTCTGACTCAGTCATTATGACACAAAGATCTCCAGCCTTGTGTTCACCAACATTCTCACCTGAGTTAACAAGAAGATTATTGAAATGATCTCAGCAGGTCCTTTTATGGCAGTGATGAAATGCAGTGGAAACTGTTTTTGTTGGGATTAAGTTCATTTTCAAGGCAAAGGACTTTGCCCTTCATCTGATTACTCTTCATAACATTCTGGAGTATATGCAAATTGCCATCATAAAAACTGAAGCAGCAAACTTTGTGAAAACTAATATTTGTGTCATTCTCAGAACTGTAAGTATGGCGATGTATCCAGTTTGCATCATTTATTTACCCTGTAGCTTGAATAAAATGGTAAATGGCCTGTACTTGTATATCGCTTTTACTAGTCCCTAAGGCCCCCAAAGCGCTTTACACAACCAGTCACCCACCCATTCACACACTGGTGATGGAAAGCTACATTGTAGCCACAGCCACCCTGGGGCGCACTGACAGAGGCGCCCCAGAAGTTAAGAATGCTCATGAAAACTGATGCTTTACACAAAACTGCCAGAATCCAAATACATGTTTGAAAAGACAAAACAGTCAGGCTATGAGAGGTCTGACAGGACCGAGGCACCTTGGTGTGACAAATGAACCAACCTACCCAAAGTTTAGATCATAAGGAACAGAAAAGATGCGTTTGTGCAGAAAAAAAGTCACTCATACAGATATTATCATCGCCAGTATCCTTGAACAGCAGCCTGCTCAGGCAAAAACTCTAAATGTGAATTTAAGGATAGACCACAATATTTGGAAAAATGCTAACCCTTACCAAAGGGAGGAGGTGGTGGCATGGGGAGCCATGGTGCAGCAGGGAAGGGAGGAGGGGGGAAAGAGAATGGGAAGCCTGGCACTGCTGATCCTGGACCTGCTGCCGTAGCAGCAGAATCTGCAGTAGATGTTGTGGGCTGGGTGGTGCCTGAAGGGAAAAACAAAAGCAACAAAAGCCCAATCACTCAGAGGTGTCTCTTTCATTTTACATTCAGGAGCTACAGGAGGCATCCTTACTAGCTGTCTGAGTGGACTCTGTGCTGCTTTGTGGAGCATCAGTAGCACCTGGAGCTGGAGGTACAGCTGCTCCAGCAGGAGGAGGCACTGCAGGGAAGGGACCCCAGAAGGGGAAGATGCCGGGAGGAAACCCTGGTAACATGCCTAGAGCCACTGGAGAAAATACAAGGACAAAAGAACAGTTAAATTCTCACATAGTGGAATATTCCTATTGCATAAGCTGCTTTAAAACCACGTTCCCACTTCAGTTTACTTTTATCCAATGGCTGCTTTCAAGCTGGGAGAACCCACATTACTGATGCTCTGCAATATAATGTGGATGACCTTCATGTACCACTGAAAGCAACACAAACACGGGGGTTGCGATCACCTGGTCTTGTTTTTACTCTCACCATTTGGTGGTTGGCCTGCGGGGGCGTTTGCAGGGGCGTTGGCAGGGGCTGCCGGGGCTGGAGGCGGAGCTTGGGCTGGAGCCGGAGTCTGGTTGTTATTCGTAGCACGGAGTACGTCCATGCGGCAGGTGGGACAGGTCTGCTGTCTCTGGAACCAAGAGCGCAGGCAGCTGGAAGGAGGACAGGACAAAAACACAAACCTTTCAAACACAAAGTCATGTTCAGTCTGCCACACTCACTCCTTTTCTGTTTAAACGCAGGTCCTGTGTTTAATGCTGACCACCTCTGACATGGAACTGTTTGTTTTTCTTTGCAGGCTACAATCTTTCCTTGCTGATTCAGACCTTTTACCACAGAACTTACCTGGAGTGAAAAATGTGATTACAAGGCAATTTCTTGGCTCCAGTCACCATTTCTTCTCGACAGATGATGCAGACGTTGTCTGAGGCCTGCAGATCTTCAGGAGTAGCGTCGGGGTATCTGATCACAGACAGAAGAGAGAGGCGGAAGTGAACAATGTTTCTGGCCAGAGGACACATTAGTCACTCCATTATTCTGGGCCTTGATTTCACATCTACAAACCAGACGTGTACATACAGCGTATTCATGTTGCGGATGGCTCTCCGGGACATCACAGCATCTGTTACAGCTTTTTTGAACTGCCTGCAAGATACAAGAAAAGAGAAGCAATAATCACAACATATTCAGTAGTATACAAAAGAGTCTCATTATGAAAAATGTCATTTTAATTAAGGACAAAGCACTCAAGTCTCCTCTATTAGTTAACTTACTTATCTAGTTAGTTACTACAGTGGGGCAAAAAAGTATTTAGTCAGCCACCGATTGTGCAAGTTCCCCCACCTAAAATGATGACAGAGGTCAGTAATTTGCACCAGAGGTACACTTCAACTGTGAGAGACAGAATGTGAAAAATAAATCCATGAATCCACATGGTAGGATTTGTAAAGAATTTATTCGTAAATCAGAGTGGAAAATAAGTATTTGGTCAATAACAAAAATACAACTCAATACTTTGTAACATAACCTTTGTTGGCAATAACAGAGGTCAAACGTTTACTATAGGTCTTTACCAGGTTTGCACACACAGTAGCTGGTATTTTGGCCCATTCCTCCATGCAGATCTTCTCGAGAGCAGTGATGTTTTGGGGCTATCACCGAGCAACACGGACTTTCAACTCCCGCCACAGATTTTCTATGGGGTTGAGGTCTGGAGACTGGCTAGGCCACTCCAGGACTTTCAAATGCTTCTTACGGAGCCACTCCTTTGTTGCCCGGGCGGTGTGTTTTGGATCATTGTCATGTTGGAAGACCCAGCCTCGTTTCATCTTCAAAGTTCTCACTGATGGAAGGAGGTTTTGGCTCAAAATCTCACGATACATGGCCCCATTCATTCTGTCCTTAACACGGATCAGTCGTCCTGTCCCCTTGGCAGAAAAACAGCCCCATAGCATGATGTTTCCACCCCCATGCTTCACAGTAGGTATGGTGTTCTTGGGATGCAACTCAGTATTCTTCTTCCTCCAAACACGACGAGTTGAGTTTATACCAAAAAGTTCTACTTTGGTTTCATCTGACCACATGACATTCTCCCAATCCTCTGCTGTATCATCCATGTGCTCTCTGGCAAACTTCAGACGGGCCTGGACATGCACTGGCTTCAGCAGCGGAACACGTCTGGCACTGCGGGATTTGATTCCCTGCCGTTGTAGTGTGTTACTGATGGTGACCTTTGTTACTTTGGTCCCAGCTCTCTGCAGGTCATTCACCAGGTCCCCCCGTGTGGTTCTGGGATCTTTGCTCACCGTTCTCATGATCATTTTGACCCCACGGGATGAGATCTTGCGTGGAGCCCCAGATCGAGGGAGATTAGCAGTGGTCTTGTATGTCTTCCATTTTCTGATGATTGCTCCCACAGTTGATTTTTTCACACCAAGCTGCTTGCCTATTGTAGATTCACTCTTCCCAGTCTGGTGCAGGTCTACAATTTTCCTGGTGTCCTTCGAAAGCTCTTTGGTCTTGGCCATGGCGGAGTTTGGAGTCTGACTGTTTGAGGCTGTGGACAGGTGTCTTTTATACAGATGATGAGTTCAAACAGGTGCCATTCATACAGGTAACGAGTGGGGGACAGAAAAGCTTCTTACAGAAGACGTTACAGGTCTGTGAGAGCCAGAGATTTTCCTTGTTTGAGGTGACCAAATACTTATTTTCCACCCTAATTTACGAATAAATTCTTTACAAATCCTACCATGTGGATTCATGGATTTTTTTTTCACATTCTGTCTCTCACAGTTGAAGTGTACCTCTGGTGCAAATTACTGACCTCTGTCATCATTTTAAGTGGGGGAACTTGCACAATCGGTGGCTGACTAAATACTTTTTTGCCCCACTGTAGTTATCTAACTGGTTTCGATAAGGATATATCTTATACTGGGCTTTGGTG